>NW_006921606.1:16688317-16729295 GCF_000298275.1 Orycteropus afer afer
AAAAAGAACATTCCAAGATATATCCTGAAGTAAAGAAAAAAAAAAAAAAAGATCTATCCTGAAGTACAATGTTATCGGTGATAGGATAACATCCACAAGCCTACAAGGAAGAGGAGTTAATACAAGTATTATCCAAATTTACAATCCAACCATTAGTCCTAAAAGGTGAAGAAATTTAACTTCTTATGCTAACTTCTACACTCTGAAATTGATCAAATATGTAATCAAGATGCATCGCCAATTACTGGTGCTTGGAATGTGAAACCTGGAAACAAAGAAGAAGGATCAGTAGTTGGAAAATATGGCCTTGGTGCTAGAAACAACCAGGAGACAAAGAGAAGCTCAATATCATTAGTCAGAACAAGGTCAGGGGCTGACTGTGGAATAGACCATCAATTGCTCAAATGCAACTTCAAATTGAAGCTAAAGAAATTTAAAAGAATTCCAGGAGATCAAAAATACAACACTGATTACATCCCACTTGAATATAGAGACTATCTGAAGAACAGATTGGATGCATTGAACACCAATGACCAAAGACCAGATGAATTGTGGGATGACATTAAGGGCATCACACGTGGGAGAAAAAAGAGAAAAAAACAAGTCATTAAAAAGGAAGAAAAGGTCAAAAAGGATTTCAGAAGAAACTCTAAACCTTGTTCTGGAATGGACAGTAGCTAAAGTGAATGGAAGAAATGAAATAAAAAGCTCAACACAAGATTTCAAAGGGTGGCTCGAGAAGACAAAGTAAAGTATAATGAAATGTGCAAAGACCTGGAGTTAGAAAACCAAAAGGGAAGAATATTCTTGACATTTCTCAAGCTGAAAGACCAAAGAAAATTTTGAAACTCGAGTTGCAGTACTGAAGGATTCTATGGGCAAAATATTGAACAATGCAAAATCAAAAACAAAAATCCAAACTCACTGCCATTTAGTGGATCCAACACTGAGCAACCCCTCCTTGGGTTTCCAAGGCAGAATAATCACTACAGAAGTAGATTGCCCAATCTTCCTTCTGAGGAGTGGCTGGTGGGTTTGAACTGCCAGCCTTCTGGTTAGCAGTCTAATGCCTTAAGCAGTGTCCAAAATGATGGAAGGAATACAAAGAGTCACTGTACCAAAAAGTGTTAGTCAACGTTCAATCATTTCAGGAGGTAGCATATGATAAAGAACTAATCGTACTGAAGAAAGAACAAGCTGCACTAAAGGCATTAGTAAAAAACAAGGCTTCAGGAATTGACAAAATGCCAAGTAAAATGTTTCAAGAAATGGATGCAATGCTAAAGGTGATCACTCATCTATGCCAAGAAATTTGGGAGACTACATGGGTAACAGACTGGAAGACAACCATACTTGCCCATTCCAAAGAAAGATGATCCAATAAAATGAGGAAATTATTGAACAATATCATTAATACCACACTCAAGTAAAATTTTGCTGAAGATATAAGGCATTTGGCTGCTAACCAAAAGGTCAGTGGTTCAAACCCACCAGCCGCTCCACAGAAGGAAGGTGCGGTGATCTACTTTCGTAAAGATTTACAGCCTTGGAAACCCAATGGGAGTTTCTATGAGTCAGAATCAATTCAATGGAATTGAGCTTGTTTTTTTTTTTAATTATTATTATTATCATTTCAAAAATGGTTGTAGCAGTACCTGGACAAGGAACTGCCAGAAATGCAAGCTAGATTGAGAAGAGGACATGGGATGAGGGATATCAATGCTGATGTCAGGTGGCTCTTAGCAGAAAGCAAGAATACCAGAAAGATGTTTACCTATGTTTTATTGACTATGCAAAGCCATTCGCTTGTGTGAATCTTAACAAATTATGGATAACATTGCAAAGAATGGGAATTCTAGAACATTTAATTGTGCTCACAAGGAACCTTTACATAAACCAAAAGGCAGTTGTTCAGACAGAACAAGGGGATACTGCATGGTTTAAAATCAGGAAGAATGTGTATCAGGGTTCTATCCTTTCCTCATACCTGTTCATCCATATGCTGAGTAAATAATCTGTGAAACTGTACTATTTGGAGAAGAAGGCAGCATTAGGATTGGAGGACGATTCATTAACAACCTTTGATATACAGATGACACAAGCTTGCCGGAAGTGAAGAGGACTTGAAGCATTTAGTGATGAAGATCAAAAACTACAGCCTTCAGTATGGAATGCACACAACACAAAGAAAACAAGAATTCTCACATCTATACCAATAGGTAACATCATGATAAAGGGAGAAAAGACTGATGTTGTCAAGGATTTTATTTTACTTGGATCCATACTTAAAGCCTAAGGAAGCAGCAGCCAACAAACTGAAGGACAAATTGCTCCGGGCAATTTAGCTGCAAAAGATCTCTTTAAAGTGTTAAAAGGAAAGATGTCACTTTGAGGACTAAGATGCCCTTGATCCAAGCCATGGTATTTTCAATTGCCTCATACATATGCAAAATCTGAAAAACGAATAAGGAAGAATGAAGAAATTTAAAGATGTTATCTAGTGTTACTTAAAAATATTATTGCAAAGAAATTATGATACTTCTAATACTGAAGCATAGGTAAAAATAGAAAAAGGGTAGCAATTAAACTCCTAGTATGAACTTTTTTTAGCAAACAATTCAGATAATAAATGACAGTGCTAACATGCTTAATTCTATTGCTTTTAGTAAAAATTAGTATTTATTGCATAATTATTAATAAATTGAGTGAGAGAAAAAATGTTATAGTTACAATGAATAAGTTTTAAAACATTTAATTAGTACCTATTTCAACTTTATCTCATCTTTTTCTTTCCTAATATCTTTATTTAGGTAGTTTATAACCATAACATTTATCTATTTTAAGTAATATTTAATAGATATACTAAGTTGTGAAACCATCACCACAATGTACAGTTAGAACAATGTACTTCATTTTGGACATGGCACATAACAACAACAACATTAATGGAAATTATAATGTATATATTAGTTCGGAACTATCTATATGCAATGTACATGTTAATAAATATATACACATATGATGCATGTTTCAAAATATTTAAAAAGAGATGGATGAACCAAAAGCTCACAGCTATAAGGACAAGCCACAATGTTCCCCTAGTCCAGGTAACCTCTTGTACAACCCACATTGGACTCTATTTCCTATCTATCTCTCTTATGCCTTCACTCTATTTATATAATTCCCAATGCTCTTCTCTAAGTTGTGAAGATATGTTCCATGATAAAATATGGAAGAAAGATCATATGTACAGTTCTTGTAGAGACAAGTGTTTGGTAACTGTATCATCAGAAGCAGGAATGCCTCAGCAGAGTTAGTGTCTCCTGGCTAGTCCTGGGGATAAAGTTAAATGAGATAAAGCCCAAGGCCAAGACCCTAGATTTCATCTGAGACCTATGTTCACATAAACAGATTACAAATCAGCATAAGAAGCCTCTACATATCAAGGTGTCCTATGAAGAAGGAAAAAAAAAAAAACACTGATGTCAAATCAATCCTGATGCATAGTGACCTTCCTTGGGTTCCTGAGGTGGTATCTCTATAGAAGTAGATTGCCCAGTCCTCCTTCCAAGGAGTGGCTGGTGGGTTTGAACCATCAGCCTTCTGGTTAGCAATCAAATGCCTTAGGCACTACACCACCAGAACTCCAATAATTCAGTTCCAGAAATAGCTGTCCTCTTCCTGAACAATAGTTTTTATTTAATTTAAAGATGGTGAGAATCAGAACTCTTTTTTATCTGGTCAAACATAGGACCAAATTGAGTTTATCTTTCTCCAACCTCATAATTTGTTCTAACATTTCCTCAGCTTTACCTGTTCATACCAGAGTACCTTTCACCCTAAACCTTTCTCTTAATTTTATTTATTTATTTATATTGTGGGTGGTGGTATAAACACTTTTGAAAAGTGTTTCAAATACTTAAGGGAAACGGAAAATAATTGGATAACTGAGTGAATTAATAGCTTACATTGAAGGATTTACTATGTGATAAGACCTTCCTTAAATATATTTAAACAGATTCTCTTGTTAATTCCTAACACTACCAGGGAGGCAGTGTTAGTATCCTCATTTCACAGGTGGGAAAACAAAGTATAAAGAGGTTAGGTTATCTGCCCAAGGTCATACAGACAGTGAATAATAGAGCCAGGATTTAAACTCAGGACAACTGAATCTATGGCCAGCTTTCTTAATAAGTACACCATAACTTAGCATCCCAATTCCTGAAGAATGAAAGTATGGATAAGCTAAATTCAGGATGTTAGAGAATAGATACAGGTGATTCCCTTGTTCAAGTGGAGGTAGGTACTATGACCTAGGGGAAAAAAAAAAAAAAAAAACTCACTGCTGTGGAGTCTATTCCACTCATAGCAACCCCTCCTTGGGTTTCCAATGTGGTATCTCTATGGACGTAGATTGCCCAATCTTCTTTCTAGGGAGTGGCTGGTGGGTTTGAACTGCCAGCCTTCTGGTTATCAGTCAAATGCCTTAGGCACTACACTAGAGGACGTTGCAAAGTTTTAAGAGAGCTCAATCATTAGCATTTCCTAAGAGAGCACCAGGTGGAAAATCCAGGTCCAGGCAGAAGAAAGATTTAGATCTATTCTACTCTCACATCTACCAAATTAAGCTGTTGGGAAATAATTGTTTAACAGTGCTAGACACAATTCAAACCATCAATGACTTCTGTGTCTTTTCAGTTTATCTGTCCCTTATGATAGAAATTTTGTCTAGTCAGTATTGAGCCAAAAACTCAAGTATAAATGTGGCCTCAGCTGCTTTAATAAACATCTTAATGGATGCAAAGATAAATCGGTGAGAGTCTACTTTCTCCTATAAGGAAAAAAATAAGAAACTAGATTTTTCCATAGAGGAATTATATGTTCACTTCATTTTGTAACTAAAAATATACAAACTTTTTATAATATGCATTGATTAGTATATATATTATTTTTAAACTTTAAATGCATACTAAATTATATATATCAACACCACATGTCTGACTCTAGTAAATCTGGCAGTCATTGCTGAATCTGCCTTCACAATTACAGCTAAAAGTAAGAGTGAGTATATAGGCTATTGATCCTAATAAATGATGCTAAGTCAGTATGTTTTCGGCAATGCCTCTATGCTTCCCCCAAAGACATAGTTCACGTTGTAAGTTGCTAAAAATCAGACTAGGAAACACACACACACATGTGCACATACACACATACAAATTAAAATTGCATCTTTGAACAATTCTTTTTCAAATGACAGCAAACATCATACATATTAAAGTATCATCAAGTACTGTATTTAATGATATTTGTATAATAATACAAAGTTTCACTTACTGATATTTAGTAACACAAAAATATTTTATGTGACTTCAACTAAAAGCCTTTTATGTATAATTTATTTTTAATCTTTCGAAATAAGCTAAATTACCTCAAATAAAAGAATACACTATATTGCTGAAAAAATTGTGTAATGAAATAATTAGAGGAGAAGGAAAAAAAAAAATTGACTCATTAGTTTTCCAAAACTAATTAGATATTTATCTAATTAGATTAATTGATATGTACAAGAAAGCATAATGTTTTTCAAGAGTCCTTGTAAAAAATGATGTGGGAAAGGCATGTGACCACCTCTGATTCATAAGTGGAAAGGAAAATCAAGATCAACAGCCCAAGGATGCTTCCTATGAGATTCAGATCAGACATACCAACCACTTTTGATTCATAAGCAAAAAGGAAAATCAAGATCAACTGCCCAAGGCTGCTTCCTATGAGGTGGAGATCAGACATACCTCTTCTCTCCAACCTTTTAACCAGCTCTGATACCAGCAGTCTCCCACCCCATGGTACCCACTACTTCTCTGCTTGGTACCATAATTTGTTTCAATGGCCAAACAGAACCATACTCATGATTATGGGGTTTATTATGGAAGTAATAGATCACAATTCAGGATCAGGAACAACTCAAGATAAACTTCTTCAATCAGGACAGTCTCTTCTCAGCCATACACACAGGCAGGCCTCCCTCTAGCCTTCTGTCTCTCAGCCCCTAGACATGTCATTTGCTCCACTTAGACAAGTGTTACAAAGCTCTCTAAGTTTACAGATTAGGGCCTGAGGGCACTCCACTCTACCAGGAAGACACCTGCCCAAAGGAAGGCATTCAGGTCTCTTGCTCCAGGTGTCACAAACCCACTGTAACCACCTTGCTGTGTAAAGCCTGCTGCACTGTCAGTCTCCTGGTTCTGCTGCCTCCATTTCTCTGTCATTGCTTCTCACCATCTTGCAAAGTCTTCAGTGTTACAGCTTTCTCTCTCTTCATTTCCTAAGTGTAGGAAGTCTCAGTGCTGGTACCCTGGGTTCAGAGAATGTGATCCACTCCTGTCTCTTCTTGGTGGTAGTGAGTTCCCCCTCTGCTCTAAGATTGGCCCTCTTTAAAGCCTAGAGGAGGGAAAAGCTAACGAACTCAACGGCACATAACAACAACACCCCTACAAGGGTGCCATGCACCTTATTCGCATTATTGACAAGCTATCCAATCCCCTTGGTGGCCACAGCACCTTATTTGCATAGCCCCACCCAATCATTTGGTGGGAGTTACAAGACCAGGTAAGAAAGTCATAAAGAAGCAATCCATCACACTGTAGTCCTCAAATAAATGTAGTTACCTAAATAACAAAATAATACATCACACAGGCCCTGAGTTTTAAGTGGTGTTGTTCCATCAAGGTACTATATTAAGGGAAACAGTTTATTTTATTACTAGTTTTAAAGTATGGCATGAATCAATTTCAAACATTCATAAACATCAACCTAGCAGGAAACTTAATTAATGTTCTGTCATATGATTGTTGTTGTTGTTATGTGCCGTCGAGTCGGACCCGACTTATAGCAACCCCTCCTTGGGTTTCCGAGGTGTTATCAGTATGGAAGTAGATTGCCCAACCTTCCTTCTGAAGAGTGGCTGGCTGGTTTGAACCACTGCCAGCCTTCTGGTTAGCAGTCAAGTGCCTTAGGTACTATATGCTACCAGAACTGGTTTCTTTTATTCACACAGACTAACTCGAATTGTCTGTGTCCATTAATAGGGACACTATTTCAAATTTCAAAAGTATCAGTTTTATATGCCTCAATTTCACAAGGTCATATCTCAGGGCAAATATCTCATGAAGTGGAGAAATGAAATAGTAATATTTACTTAGCATGTACTCTGACCCTGGGTGGTGCAAATAATTAACTCTCAGTTGCTAACTGGAAGGTTGACAGTTCCAGTCCACCCAGACATGCCATGAAAGAAAGTCCTGGCAACCTACTACCAAAAGTCTGCTACTGAAAACCCTGTGGAGCACAGTTCTTCTCTGAAACACATGGGGTGGCCACTGGAAACAACTCAATGGCCCCTAACAACAATAATAATATATGAGAGTTTATCCTAACTCCCTTAATCTTCTCTCCTTTACAGTCTCTCTTCAATACCACCAGGACAATGGCTTTTCTAAAGTAGAATGAAATAACCTTTAATAGCTCTTGCCCTACATGTAGGAAAAAGTTCAATGTCCTTATTGTGCTCTTTACAGCCCCATATACTGTCTGGCTACAACCTTTACAATCATATTGTGGTAGCTGTAATGTTGGAAGTTACACAACCAGTATTTCAAATTTTCAAATATCACCAATGGTAGATAGGTTTCAGCAGAGTTTTCAGACTAAGATAGACTAGAAAGAAAGGCCTGAAGATCAATTTGGGAAAAGCAGACAATGAAAATCTTATGGATCCCAGAAATAGTGTTGATATAGTGCTAGAAGATGAGAAGATGGAGTAGAACTGGGCCATATTTCATTCTGTTATACATAAAGTCACCATGAGTCAGAGCTGACTTGAAAATAAACAATAACACAACAACCTTGTTAGTCCAGTCATTCCACCTGTGAGGCGAGATGAGAGGTCATTAGAAAAAAGGAGGTATGAAACAATCACTCTGAAAAGCCTGCCCACCTGGTAAAGAGGGCTATACCCCATGATCAAGAGCTCTAGCTGAACAGCAGGAACACTGAATGGGCTGAGTTTCAGGGGGTGTCTGATGCCTGGAGAAGAAATGACAAAGAATGGTAGAGGAATCTGGAATGGATAAACCACACTGAAGGAAGTTCCATTAGATTGTGAATTGGAAAGAAACTTTTGCACAACTTTATTATCTACAAGGAGTAAGAGGAGATGACCACTGACCACAATTCCCAATAAGAAGTCAAGGATCTCTAGTTGGAGAAAGTACAGATGATGAGGGAGGAATATGGACTTGGAGAGGACACAGTGGTGGAGACAGAGGCAGAGTCTTTTTGTATATTCCTACAACAAAGCAAACAACCATACTGGCGAATTGTTGAAGTGGAGGCAGGGGATTGAGGGAGCTAAAGAACAGGACATTAGAGGTCCAAAGTCTCCTCACCATGTGCATGGAAGATAGAAAGGGCAATTAGGTGGCAAAGAGGAAGGCATAGGTCCCTGGATGGTGCAAGCAGTTTGGGATGGGCTACTAACCTGAAGGTCAGTGGTTAGAACCCACCCACTGGCATATGGAAGAAAAGCCTGCCAATCTACTTCCATAAAGATTACAGCCAAGAAAACCTTATGAAACAGTTCTACTCTGTAACATATGGGACTGCTATGAGTAGGAAGTGACTTGAAGGCAATGGGTTTTTATTTTGTTTCATATACAAGCATTACTATTGTTCCTGTCAATGATAAACCAAAACCAAATTCATTGTTGTCAAGTTGTATCCAACTCATAGCAACCCCTCCTTGGGTTTCCAAAGCCATATCACTATAGAAGTAGATTGCCCAACCTTCCTTCTGAGGAGTGGCTAGGGGGTTTGAACTGCCAGCCTTCTAGTTACAGTCAAAATGCCTTAGGCACTATGCTACCAGAGCATAGTCAAGGTATAAATGAGAATATTAGTACCAGTGACCAAATCAAGACAGGTACACTATTTTCTATAGGAAAGATCTGAGCAAGCCTTTGCAAATAACTAAACCGACTATCATTGAGTAGATTAAGGCTCATAGTATAGGTCAGAGTAGAATTGTCCACTCAATGAATGACACCTAACAACAATAACTAGAACAAAATGGAATGTCAGTATAGAAGCACATGTACATAATTTATATTTACCTAAACTTACATTGAACGTGCCTGCTCAAAAAGGGTTTGCTAATAGGGCATATGATCAAAAAACCATGTAGATAACATTTCTAGAGCCCCTAAACAATTAAATCTTTTATTTTCTGCTAAAAAAGAATTGCCATTTCAAGAAAAGAATTTGTTTTTCCCCTTTAGGCAATACCTATTTTCAGAATTATCTCTCTTCTTTCAGAAGGATCAGGTAACGAACATAATGCAAACCAGACAGCCAGGCTCAGAGAGGCAAGATGTTAGTGGTTTTTATTTATTTATTTTGTAATGCAAGTGTAATTTCAATACGGTTTTTGGTAAACACTGCTATCACTTCTGCTAAAGAGGGAAGTGCTTATTAAGCATTAATTTCAACAAATGATCTCATTTGTCTCTAGTTTACTCTAACATTAACAAGGCACTTTATGCACTGCTTCCTTTTGCTTCCTCCAGCCCATTCACGTAGTTTGCATTTTCAAAGGTACACACAGATGCCTTTCCGTGGACCCAGGTGATGAGGCAGAGGTAGGGAAAAAAAAAATGCATCTACTTAGAGAAAGAAGGTACTCATAATTAGAGCAGAAATTCAAACTTGCAACATGAAAATAGATGCATTTGCCATAATGATGGGTTGAGCAACTTTGGTTAAACAAAGTCTTCATTTACCAAAACATCCTGAATAACATACGGGGCTAGCAATTTTCAGAAGGTTTGAGGTACAATGAAAGGTCAATGATGTTGAAATGGCAATATATATTTTTAAAACAATGTTTCGCAAAACATAAAGCAACTTTTCTTTATAGTGCTACCAGCTCATTTTCATTAATATATAACACTGTGGCAGATGCAAACTATATGGGAGATAAGATTGATTAGTTCAATAAATCATATACTAGGAGTCCCTAAGGAGCTCTGGTGGTGCAGTGGTTAAGGCATTCATTCAGCTGCTAACCACAATGTCTAGGGTTCAAACCCACCAGTCACTCTACTGGAAAAAGATGAAGCAGGCTTCTTCTGTAAAGATTTATAGCTCTAGGAACTCTATGAACAGAGTTCTACTCTGTCCTATAGGGCCACTATGCATCGTTGTCAACTCAATGGCAACGGGTTTGGTCTGGTTTTTACAAGTCACTAGATGGTGCAAACTGTTAACATACTTGCTGCTAACGAAAACGTTGGAAGTGCCAGTCTACCCAGATGCACCTCAGAAGAATGGGCTGGCAATCTACTTCTGAAAAATCAGTCCTTAAAAACGTTTTGGAGCACAGTTCTACTGTGACACATTTAGGGTTACCATGAGTCAGAACTGACTCGACAGCAACTGGTGATGGTGGTTATATGTCAGTCATGAGGCTGTGAATAAAAGACAAAGTCTTCATGAAACATCTAAGAAAAAAAAATCGTCTCTGCTAAACATTAAATCATGAGGTACTAACAGAAACAGGTAAGTCCATTGGCAAGGTCAACAGAAAGCATTTCCTCCAATGCCACTCTACGGCTTCCAAGCAACATAATGACACCTTATGTTTGAAGGATTCATTCTTTCCGACCAACATTATTCCCAGTGCCACTTCATTCCTGTTGCTTCCTAAACAAAGACTATTGAGATACTCAGTTATTAAACTGCCCAGGTTTCACAACAGCACCCAATCCCATGGTGATAGCTGCTTCCCCTGGTTCTTCCTTAAAACCTTTCAGCACAAACCCAGAGCTTCCTCTGCAACCACCTACCAAAACATTCCTCACATCCTCCTCATATGCTCAACCTTGCTGCAATGGGTTAATACATCCAGCTTTGTTGGATTACAGGTAGGTTCCTGAAGCTCTTTATCTAAATGGAGTTATCACTATTTGGGGAAGACAAGTATAAATAAAAGAAATTGTTAAAATACTTATATCTGACAGTGATAAGTGCTATGAGAAAAATAAAACTGCAAAAAAATAAAAAACAGTTCACTGTTTAGTTGCTTATACATAAATGAAGAAGCCCTGGTGGTACAGTGATTAAGTGCTCACATGCTAACCAGAAGGTTGGCAGTTCAAACCCACCAGTGGCTCTGTAGAAGAAAAGACCTGGCAATCTACTCCCATAAATATTACAGCCTAGAAAACCAAAGGGGCACACTAAGGAAAAGGAAGATACAGAGAGGTACACAAGAGGTACACTTTTATATACATAGTACTGCATTATCAGTAATAACAAACATTAATCTATAAGTGGATACATAGGTACAGAGGCTAAATGATCAAGTATGTCTAGGCAAAAGGGAATATATACCTGTGACCATACAGAAGTTTGGCAGACAACATTTCTACATACATATTTGTATGTGCTGTCAGAATGTCCATATATATAATAGAGTTAATGGAGCAAAGTTAGGATAACTTTTTAGCCACAGCCAAACACCCTGAGGGAGTGAGTCACTGAGCTCATGAGCTCAGGACCATGGTTGCAAAACATATCAAGCTCAACTGGCATACTACTTTTGTTCTACATCCTATGTACATCCTATGCAACACACTACATTGCTCTATATCCTACTTTGGTGAGTAGCAACTGGGGTCTTCAAAGCTTGCAAGTGGCCATCTGAGATGCAACAATTGGTCTCCATGTCTGGAGCAAAGAAGAATGAAGAAAACCAAAGACACATGGAAATAATTAGTCAAAAGGACTAGTGGACCATGTGAACCTTAGTCTACATGACCTCGAGGCCAAAAGAACTAGATGGTGCCTAACTACCACTGTCAGCCACTTGGATCAAAACAGAAGATCCTGGATAAAGTGGGAGAAAAATGCAGAACAAAATTAAAAAATATATTAAAAGGAGAAAAGAAAACAAAACAACAACAAAAATAAAACAGGCTCACCAGTCTGAGAGAGGCTGGTGAAACCTCTGAGACTATAGCCTATAATGACCCTTCAGGCCTGGAACTGAAATCACTCCCATGGCTTCCAGCCAAACAACAAACAGACATATAAGGTGAACATTTACACCAAATAGGTGCACTGCTTAGAGCAATCAACTATGAGAGACCAGAAGGGCAGTATTTGCACAGGGAGAGAGCTCAGAGGGCAGGAATGCATAAGAAAGAAGGACACAGGGAAACAGTAAATGGAGGGAGTAGGAAGAGAGTTGTTACATTATGGAGATTACAGTCAATGTCATGAAACAAAATGTGTTGTATGGAAAACGAATTCGCTCTGTAAACTTTCACCCAAATCACAATTTAAAAACAAATCACACACACACATGCACAAAAATTCTTATGGGGCAAGTCTACTCTATCATATAAGATGTCTATGAGTTGGAATCCACTTGATGGCAACAGGTTTTAGATATATAAATGGTTCCTAACACTCAAGATCTCAGTGGTACAGAAGAAAACTATCTCTCTACCAGAAATAGTAACAAATCTAAAGAGATATTATAATCCGATTTCTGTCTTTGGGTTTCCAAAATACCAAACCTGACTGACACTTAGACAGGCCAGACAGCCAGACAGCCTTCCCTCAGGATGTATTTGAAATTATTTCTGTCAATAGCCCAGGCGAGACTGATCATTTCACCATGAACATCAGTGAAGTTAGAAGATCAAAATATTAGAAACTATTTTTTTCATTACTAATCAATGTTACCTGATGAATTTTATCTTTGGAAGAAGGAAGAAAAGTATGTCTGATTTCCCAATAGAAAACTCTTAATAAGTTGTGTCCATTTATCCCAGCTTTGCTAAATTTTATATCACGTGTACTTACCTTTCCCAAGCATAACACACCTTTTACAAATATACTACATTAAAACCATCTGAAGATTTCTAGATTTAGAGAAATAGGACATTGATGCTATCTAAATTACATGCAAAACAGCAGAATTTGAAAATTTCCTCTTGATAAAAAGCCATCAATCATTTAAGCATGTGGTTGATGACAGATTAATGCTTATGCCCACGAAGACAAGTATCACAGTTTAAATTCTTTCAATCATTCAACAAATATGTCTACATCTACCAGATGTCAGTATCTATCAGAATATAAAATCAGTCTTTTCTTAACACTTGTGTATCTGCTTTGTGTTGATCTTAATTTCACGCATATGGGACATATGAAATAATGACTTCCAGGAAAATAAACATTGGCCATATTTGTCAAATTTCCGGATGAACTGGATAACTAGGTTAGAGATGATAAATAATGACCCTTTATTGTGGAGTTAAGGAGCTATGGTGGTGTAGTGGTTAAGGCATTCAGCTGCTAACCAAAAGGTTGGCAGTTCAAATCCACCAGCTACTATGTGGGAGATAGATGGAGCGGTCTGCTTCCATAAAGATTTACAGATTTGGAAGTTCTACTCTGTCCTCTAGGGTTGCTATGAGTCAGAATTCACTTGATGGCAGTGAGGTATAGTGGAGTGACTATGTAGAAACACTGTACTAAGCACTTTATGACTTTCCTGAACTCTCACAACCACAAGAAAGCCAGGTAAAATCATCCCAATAACACATAAGAAATAATCATTTATAAATATTAAACAATATGTCAGCTAATAAGTAGCAGTGCCAGGATTTGAATTTGGTTCTTTCTGACCACAAAGTCTGTACTTATCCTTTAGGTGGCATTGTCATCCCTAAATTGGGATCACTAAAACTCTTTTGAGTAAGTCAATCATGATACTAAAATAAGAATTTAGTTACAAATCTGAAGAGATACTGTGGACAACATTATAATTATTGGTGCATTAGAGTAGGAAAAGGTGCAGAAAATTACAGCAGCTGATTGAAAATGGTGGGATTGAAATACTCTATGAAATAAATAGCAATCACATGCAGATGTCAAAAAAACATTCAAATGGTATGAAGAAAACGTTTGTTATCACCAGTCCACCACCAAGGTATTCACAGCTTTCTAATACATTACCCACCACCTACTTCTTCATCCTCTTTGTACACACATGCAACGTCTATTTATACAACTTGAAATTTGAGTCACTGAAGGTGAAAGTAAACAGTGTGCTCTGGAGCATAAAGAGCCACGTTAAAAGCAGATGTTGGTTTCAACCCACTAATGAGCTATAATAACACTAGTTTGTTTTTTTTTTTTAGATAATGAGAACACTTCCTTTTCCCAGACTTTAAAGTTTAATGGTTACACATATATGAACATTGTAATAGAATTAGACCTGTGACAAGAAGTGATATGGAACTATCATACTACTTACATTTTCTATGAGTTTACACATGGAATTCAGTGTAATGAAGGTATCTTTTATTTCCCAGACATTAGCTAAAGGAATAAAATACACATCACTTATGCTCCTGAGACACTTATGTCAGAGACAGATGACAAAACAATTCCAATACAGTAGGAGTGATCTATGAGGAGTTAAGAATGAGTTGCAAGTGGAATATACAGGAGACACATCAATACAGTATGATAAGGGTATAGACTAAGGAAACAGGAATTAGGATGCAGATGATTGGACTGAGTGAGTAGTTGGATTATGTAATTTATTAATATGTGTTGGAGCTTGGGGCTAAGGCAAAGAGGGATATCTAAATTTCTAGACAGGCAGTCAGGAAATAAGGAGATTATCCATGAACACAAGGAAATGACAGAAAAAGCAGTTTAGAGCAGGTAAGATGCATTTCATGTTGAATTGGTTCAGTTGGAATAACTGATCAGTTGTCAAAGTTGACACAAATTATATATACCAAAACTCACTGCCATCGAGTCGGATCCAAGTCATAGTGACCCCTCCTTGGGTTTCCGAAGCAGTATCACTACGGGAGCGGATTGTCCAACGTTCCTTCCAAAGAGTGGCTTGGTGGCTTTGAACTGCCAGCCTTCTGGTTAGCAGTCAAATGCTTTAGGCATTATGATAATATATATATAAAACATATATACACAGGCATCCTGGTTTGGAGTTCAGGAGTGAGATCTAGGACAGAAATGTGGAAGATAGGAACCCTCCCCCATCCCAAACAATTGTGTAATGTGAAAAGAAAATAGAGCTAGGGGCTAAACCAAGGGATCACTGACTTTTAGTGGAAGCCCAGAGAGAAGGAACTCGTAATGAAAACTGAGGAAGACTGGCCAGATGGGCACAAGAACAGCCAGAGAGTAAAAGAGATCAGCGTCAAGGAAGATGAATGAAGAAAAAATTTCAAGTTTAAATACATTTGAGAAATCACATTAGCAGTCCTTGCACCCATTGTTTGGATACGGGGAGGGGGGGGCACCAGAGACCTTAGGGACCGAGAAGGCAAGATGCAGTGAGCTGAGGCTGGGAAGGCAGGATGGCAGGAAGGCAAGTATGACAGGAAATCTCTCAAGACGCTTTGCTGTGAAGAAGAGAGAGATACTACTGTGGTCCCATCTAAGTGAAATGATGTAGTTACGATAAACAGTACCATTTGATTGTTGTTGTTGTTGTTATGTGCTGTCGAGTGAGATCTGACTCATAGTGACCCCTCCTTGGGTTTCCGAGGCAGTATCACTACGGAAGTAGATTGCCCCATCTTCCTTCTGAAAGTGGCTGGTGGGTTTCAACAGCCAGCCTTCTGGTTAGCAGTCAGCTACCTTGGGCACTATGCTACCAGAGCTCCATCATTTGATTAAGATATATAAAATAATTTTTAGAACATTATCCAAAATACATAGATAAGGATGAAAGTCAAACTGAGTGGAAGTTGCAAATATGTTAAGAGTTTTTAACTAAAGCCCAAGTAAGGGGTTCAGATTTTAATTTCAACCCCCCAAAACCCCACAATTTCCTTTTTCCCCTACATTATAATTTTCACAGGAGGCAATTATATCTTAAGACATTCTGCATTAAGACATTCTGGGTTGCATTTGCAAGCTTAGGTCACAGGATAAGAAGTTTAGAATTAGAGAAGCTTTAGGCCATTGAGAGTTTTTTACTTTCAGAAAGTCAGAAGCATGAATGGAAAAATCTTGCTTTATTTATCTCCTCTCTGTGGCATCTGTTCAGTGATCGACACTTAGCAGAGGTCTAATTAATGTTTGTTAAACTGAACTGAAGGTCAAATGACCAATTAGAGATGGAGACATGGCTAGAGTCCAGATCTTTTAATTCTGACTAATTTGCTTTCAATGATAATTCAAAAGGCCCTGTCTGAAGCTTCCAGTCCATTTTTTAAAAAGCAGCTATAAAATTAATTTCTAAGAAAAGTTGGAATGAATGAAAGATTTGTAAAGTGGTAACTTTCAAGAAAATGTATAATTTTAAGTATATACATATGTATCAGGAGCTCTGGTAGCATAGTGCCTAAGGCACTTTACTGCTCACTAGAAGGCTGGCAGTTCAAACCCACCAGCCACTCCTTGGAAGGAAGGTTGGGCAATCCTACTTTCGTAGTGATACTGCCTCAGAAACCCAAGGAGGGGTCGCTATGAGTCGGGGCCGACTTGACGGCAAACAACAACAACAACAACACATATGTATCAGACCAGAACAAACTTATTGCCATGGAGCTGACACAGAGTGACTCTATAGGCCAGAGTAACACAGCTCCATGGGAGCTCTGGTGGCACAGTGCCTAAGGTATTTGACTGCTAACCAGAAGGCTGATGGTTCAAACCCACTAGCCACCCCTCAGAAGGAAGATTGGGGAATCTATTTCTGTACAGATATCACCTTGGAAACTCAGGGAGGGGGTCCCTATGAGTTGGGATCGTCTCCATGAGAGTGAGTTTGTTTTTTTTTTTTTTTTTAAGTGGTTGGTGTGTTCAAAGCATGAATCTTCCAGTTAACAGCTGAGCACTTAAGCACTGCACCACCAGTGATAGATACCATATCTCTCTATCTATATCTGTATCTCTCTATCTATATGCTTCATTAGGGTCAAAAGCTCAGGTGACAATAGTTAGCAAAGAACTATGGAGATAAGCAGGATGAAGGAAGACAACAAAGGGCGGCAGGAAGTGAGGCAAGTTTGGAGCACATGCCTCCCTGGAAGTAAAGCTCCTCCTCCCCGCAGCCAACAGAATGCAGCCCTGACATTACCATACATGGTGACTTTTAAAGAAATGCTCACATTCTGAATGGTTATGTGAAATTTCCATACTCTGAGAACACTATCAACCAAACAAAAGTCATCCCAAGGCCACTAAATTTAATGCATTGCTTCTCATTTGAATATTTGTTAAAATTTGATGATGAAGGCATATTCTACTGCCTTTCACTCTATAAATAATCGACATCAGTTCACATTTAATAACCCAGTGGAGACAGCTTTTTCCCAGGACAAATCAGTTTTGGCTATGCTGTAGATTTTGCTATCTTATTCCCTTCATACACAATTCTATAAATAAGCATAAAAATCAAAATGCATTATTTAAAGCTACTTTTCTATTAAAGGTACTGAACAACAACAATAGCAACAAAGTTCCCTGAGTGATTTCACCTCTTAGAGCTCATGTCCTTTAATATAGCTCAGATATAAAGAACCTAAATGAGCTAACAAATAACAATAAATCTCAGTCCCAACATCAAAAAACTCAAACCCACTGCCCTTGAACCCATTCTGACTCATGCCAACCCTCTAGGACAGAGTAGAACTCCCAAGGCTATAAATCTTTGGAGGCAGACTGCCACACTGTTCTCCTGCAGAGTAGCTGATGGGTTTGAACCACCAACTTTTAGTTTGCAGCCAAGCTCTTTAACCACTGAACCACGAGGGCTCCTCAGTCCCCACAGTAAGGAAAAAATTACATAGGTAAATTTTGTTTTCAAGGCAATTCCATGGTGTCAGCTCATTGAGGAGCCAAGCAATTAGCCTTAATGTGTTGTTATAGATTTCAAGTATATTAAGAAAATCCATATGAAAATACATGGTTCATAGGCTTTTATACTAACTCCTAATAACCCCTCACCACATGAAATTTTTAGTAAGTCCATGATCGTAAGTGAAGAACAGAATGTCTTGCACAGTTTTCACAAGGTGACAATTGAGTTAATGTAAAATATATACAAGTCTAGAGGATTCATCACAGAAAGCTTATCATTTAATTGCAGTATTTTTAGAGATAAACAGACATCATGAATAGAAGTATGTGCCTCTAGTCTACATTAATGCAGCCATTAGAAATTAAATTTCTGAAGCTAGGTAACCACCTGAAAAATGAATTATTAAATTGTAAGTGGAAATCACACCAATTAGAAAATTTTCTCTAAACTCTGTATGTAGTTCCATAAAATGATGTGTTAAGTATGGACTAGACTGGAAGGAAATGTGGGAACACAGTGAACAGCTGAGTTTTCAAGGCAGAGAATACTGTTATTATTTTATTTTTAATTCCCTTTAGAATTGACACAATACGACTTATATAATGAATATGAGTGAAAATAAAATAACGATTGCTGTGATAGTCTGTGTATGTGTGTGCCTGTGTGTCCTCCTTTAACAAAAAGGAAAGTTCACAAAAACAGTCTTGTGAGACAACTAGACTTCTGATGGCCAGCTCTTGGATCAATCGATGGTAAAGAGCTATTATTGCAAAGTGTTCTGGGTCTCAATGGGAAAGGTGATGCCTTTGATATGAACATCTGCATCTGCGCTGGGCTCTAGAATAAGGAAAGGTGGCTCTTTGTCAGCTATTGGGTATCTCTGCCTTGAGGCTAATGCAGAAGCATAGATCATGTGGAAAGACCAAGAGTATCCCATGGCTTTCCTTAAGGGAATCAAATCAAAAGGCCTTGGACAACTCAAAACATAACATAGCTAATTAGTTGCCAAACCAAACTCAGTGTTGTCAAGTCAAACAGCCATGTTTTAAAACCATGTTGCTTTATAACAATATTTATAAAGAACCCAATGTTCCTAAAATAAATAAAGCCATTTAAACGTAGTACAGACACATGTCAGGGAATCGCCCAGAAGTTTCTAATCTAATTTACTGTTCCAGTTCCAGTTGCCCTCTAGTCTACTCTTGACTCATGCCATTCCCATGAGAATTGTGCTCCACAGAGTTTTCAATGGCTGATTTTTCAGAAGTCAATCACCAGACCTTTCTTCTGAGGCACCTCTGGGTAGACGCAAACATCTAATCCTTCAGTTAGATGACTTAACCATTTGTAGTACCAGGGATTCCTGTTTTATTATTAGGTTCCTATAATTCCCACTTATTGTAATAAAGCATTTTCATGTTTATTGTCTACACACAGAACACAAGTTAACAGAGGGAGAACAACCTGTAAATGAATCTACCTACACAAGTGCTTAAGTGTCATCTCAATTGAAATTTAATACTTACTTTTTAATGTCTGCTGTCCTATATACTTTTATATATTAATTCTATATTGTCTATATATTAATTCTATATTGTCATCCTTTTTCATTCCAAAGGAGCCAAACTGTAGTTTTCTGTACTCCGAATTAATCAACAAGAAATACAGAGAACCTGTTCACACCACTGTGGCAGGGTTCACAACACCAGGGAAGTTTCCACCAATGGAATACGATGTAGTTCTTGACTCACACACATTATTTGCACCTTCGCAAAGCATTACCGGTTGTTTTCCATAAATACACAAAACAATTCAGACTTTATAAATAAGAGAAAAATGCTAAAAATGCCATAGTTGAAACAGAGTGAAGAAAAAGTAAAGGAAGTCTAATCTTGGCAGGTGTCTTGACACAAATGGGTAGAACCTTGAGGGTGGAAATATTGAAGTCCAGCATGTTGTTAACAGAGAGTGAAAAGCATTAAAGTTAAAGCAAGCTTAAGCACAACTCTAGGCTTACCTAACTGGCCAAAGTAATCAAAAAATAAACACAGAAGGAGCTCCAGTTAGGTGCAAAGTTCAGTGAACTTGAGTCATGCACGGGAGAAAGGATCATCAAGCCACAGTGATGAACTTATCCTGAGAGATCTATTATTTCCAGAATATTCAGTCCTACAGGACGTAAAAGTAATGCCTGTATGCAGAGCCACAGAACAAGAAGAAAATGGTGAAGGCTTAGAGATTTTGTTTCAGTTGGTTAGAGACTGTTAGTCATATAATCTGCTCTTTGCACAGAGCATCAAACACTTGACTTCTTCAAACCCCACATCAGTGCCACCTATTGAGAGAGGCCTTCCTGACCTCTAATCTAAAGCATTACCTCCTTCCCATAATTTCTTGGCACATCTGACATTTGTCATGATCCTAGTCATCTGTAATTATTTTGTCACTTTATTTACTTGTCTCCCCAATCTTCTTCAGTGACCAAACTAATAAGAATTCTGTGAGGAGACAAGATTGTGTCTGTCTTGTCCACCTCAGCATCTGCAACACTTAGAACAATACCTAGTACATAACCATTAAGTTTTGATTGATTAATTGAACGAATGAATGAATGTCATTCCTTCTACTATCATCAGAACTGAATATTTACAAGAAATCTAAGCCTGCTAAGAGAACCAGAATATTCCATCAACATAATTAGTCTTGAAACTATTAAACTTATGTGATGTAATATATTTTTTGCTCTGTAATGAGGTATGTTGTTGTTGTTGTTATGTGCCATCAAGTCGGACCCGACTCATAGCGACCCCTCCTTGGGTTTCCGAGGCAGTATCACTACAGAAGTAGATTGCCCCATCTTCCTTCCGAGGAGTGGCTGGTGGGTTTGAACCACCAGCCTTCTGGTTAGCAGCCAAGTGCCTTAGCCACTATACTACCAGAGCTCCCGTAATGAGGTATATGAGTGATATGAGTGGCTTTATGCAATTGATACAGAGTAATTAGTCAATAATGGCCATCGGTTCTGGGACAGCGTCATTAGACGTCCAGGAGTAACCATGGTGAGAATGGAGCATGCTTTATCTGCTAATATATTCCATCTGGCTTTCCACAATCATCTAATAATGAAATGATCCACTCCTCTTACCATCTTTTCAAAATCATGGTCAACAAAAACACAAAAATCTTTAAATTCTGTAAAGAATGCAGACAACATAACTGGTATCTGCAACTATTGACCAAGAACTGAAGGATCCTGGGACAAGGTATGACTGCAAAAGTTGACAACTCCAGCCCCTTTCTCCTCTTCATATTAACGTTTTGATTTCAATAAGCTGAAATCCTTTACAGTCCTGAGATTCTTCCCTAGCAGGGCAGGACCAAGAAAAGGTGAGGCCTCCAGGAAGCATTCATGAATTCATTTATATGCATTCATCCCTCCCTGAACTGATTCAAAGTCAAATGAAAAAAATTGCTAAAAATGAATTTAAATGAATCACACACACACAGCTAGCTCTTCCTTGCTTATGTGTCAGAAACATTTTCAAAATGTGAGTTAACAGATATTTCCTATACTCAAATGAAGTATGGTTAATTTCACAAATACATTTCTAAACTTATATATGATGCATTAAAGTAGCATTTACCTGGATCATGGAACTTTTTGCCTCAAAATACCCTAAAGAGTTACTCAATACTAAAGACTGTAGTCAGCATACATCAGTATCTATAAGGCATTCCATTATAGCAACATCTGTCAAATGAAAAGGTAAAGAATACTATTATCAATATTAAAACCATCTATCTTTTAAAAAGGTTATATTGATCTTTCCCCCACCACTCTGGTTCCATCAATGCTAGCATTAGCTCTATGAAATGGACACTGTCATACAGTAGATTAAATTGATAATTCCCAAGTGAATTTTCACAATTTTCTGTAGTTTCTCATTCTGTGCACTTTGCAACTCATTTCATAAACATCAGATAGAAAAAGGACAGGGGTGATTAGAAACATCCAAACAACTCTTCTCATTGAGCTGAAATACTGCCACTAGGTAATTATTCATTTATATTAAGGTAGTAGGGCAAATATGAAACACAACAGGTCATTAAAAATAAAGTGAGCCTCCCCACCAACAATGTTACAAAACAACCACAGCACATCTTATGCACAGCCCTAATTTTCTAAGTGCTTTAGGTATACTTTGATCTCATTGCAGAAACCTACTATAAGGTAGGTACTGTCAGAAGCTTCATTTCACTGATGGGTAAACTGAGGAAGAGGAAGGTTAAGTATCTTGCCCAGTATTACAGAGGTAACAGAGACAAGATACAAGGTTAGGTACCCGAGCTTGAGAGTCCACGTTCTTGATCTTTATGCCACTGTGTCCCTCAGTCTATGTCACATAAATTTCATGTGTGATGACTGTTTCACTGTACTGCTTCCTAACACCTGAAGCATTGCAAAGGGTTTTTCAGCAAAAAGGATAAAGTTACAAAAACGTACACATTGTTGAAAGGAGCAGAGATAAACAGATGAGATTTCTCCCTGACCATCTCTACAAGCCTTTGGCGGCCAATTCCTGTCCATCCTCCAAATTTATTTCACATTTCCCTTGCACCCTAAGCCTAAACAGAGCTGTTTCACCTTCAAAATCTTTCTCCATTCCCAAGAAGGTACTACAACTGATAATCTTTCCATGAAGATGTATCTTGACTTTCCAATGAGATAAACTAGTTGCCACAGAGTTGACCCAGGCTCATGGGTATCAGAGTAAAATTGTGCTCCATACGGGTTTCAGTAGCTGACTTTTTAGATATAGATAGCCAGACCTTTCTTCTAAGGCACCTCTGGGTGGACTTGAACCACTAATCTCTTGGTCAGCAGTTGAGCACATTAACGGTTTACATCACCCAGGGACTCTTCAACTAGATAAAACCAAAAACAAATCTATGTCCATTACATCAATTCCAACTCATAGAGACCCTATAAGGCAGAGTAGAAGTACCCCATAGGGATTTCCAAGACTGTAAATCTTTAAAATAGCAGACTGCCTCATATTTCTCCCATGGAGCATCTGGTAGGTCCGAACCACCAAGCTTCTGGTTAGTAGCCAAATGCCTTAGCCACTGCAACACCAGAGCACCTCTCAACCACAGAGCTCCTCTCAACCAGATAAATGCCATTTAAACACAAAAACACTGCTATTCAACACTTCCTCCTTTTGGGGGGCGGGCAGGAAATTAATGCATTCAAGTCTACTAAGTATCCTTTGATTGGGCTTCACTTTCCAAAGTCAATCTTCAAAAGTATCACTTTGTCAATATATATTTAGGAAGTATTGTCAAGTTTCCCCAAGAGTGGCCAGGCTTTCACCTAAACAACTAAATCCAGAACTGTATATGTGTGCATGTTCAAGTGCAGCTTGCTCACCTCAAGACTTAGGTAAAAATGCAAAAGAGAAAAGCAACTCAAAATTAAAAGTAAAAATCTAAAATTGAAAACAAGATGAGAATCTCTGAGAGCTCTCAAAGTAATAGCCGCAAGTTAGATAAAATGGCTTGCCTTTGGTGATTTTTACTTCCCTCTGAAATGTGTCTGTAGTTATTTTTTGGAACATTTTAATTTAGTACCAGCTTCTACTCTTGAATCTTTCTCAACCTTTCCTATTCTTATTCATGTTGAAAGGTGATGTAGAACTAACGTAGTTGTCTGGTTTGAAAAAAAAAAAAAAGGTTTAATAAAATTCTACACATTTATCATTCAAACTACTGTAAGTTTACTTATTACCAAGTATCCAGATGTGCTCATTTCCCTGAATAACAGAAATTTATGAAGAACCTATGACATGCAAAATACTCTGCTTATATCATCACTAAGCTTCATAGCATCCCATGATAAATATTCTCATCCCAATTTTACAAATGAGAAAACTGACCTTCAGAAACATTAATATATGGAAGAACTGATATTTGAACCAGGATTTGTCTGAATCCAAATCCAGATTCTTCCCCTTAACTGAGCTGTGGTGAGTTAAATCAGTCTCTTGAGTCACCTCCACCTCATGGTGACTCCATGTTTATCTGGGTAGAATTGCTTTACAGGCTTTTCAATGGCTGATTTTTCAGAAATAGATTACCCCAACTCCCTTTCAGGGTGCCTCTGAATGGACTCGATCTATCAAACTGTTGATTAACAGCTGAGCATGTTAACTGTTTACACCATCCATGAACTCCATGGTGAATAAAGTTGTGTCTTCCATAACTGATTCCATAAGGTATAAGTTTCTTAAGCAGTCCCATTCACCTAATTCCTACCTCATCAGAGACTTGCCTCCAGAAAATTTTGTTGAATAGATAATGGAAGATTATGGAAACTTCTCTCCTTAACCATTTAAATTCCTATAAACATGGTGCTTGATCTTCTTATCTCAGAGAAGCTGTAGGCCTGATAAAATTTAACAATAAATGACAAAGATTTTTAGTTTTAAAATACTAAATATATTCAAATTATTTTTAATGTTCTCCTGCCCAAGGATCAGTTTTCTAAAGTGCATTTTAAAGTCAACAAAAAAAAAGTCTATAATCTCACCTTCTAATTAACCCTGGCAAAATTTTTAAAAGGTATTATCTTAGAAGTTGTAATTGTGGAATAGGTACTCCATGACGGAGGCATAGTCAGACGCCTCATAATGTCCTCTTACTGCAAAGAAGAGAGGAAACAAGTGAATTAGATATAGATGACAATTTTGGAACCCTGAGTATCAAAGGAAAGACTGAAGAATCAGGCTAAGTGCTAAGCAGAAGGACAACCTGTATAAAAAATGTGTACATATATACAGTACTGCATTGTCAGTGACAGCAAACATTGATCTATGGGTGGATAGATGGGTGGATAGGCTGAACGGTCAAGTGTGTCTAGGTAGGGGGAAGTGTGCCCACGACCATATATAGGGTTGGCAGATGATGTTTCTACAAGTGTATTTGTATGTTCTGTAATGTCCAGGTGCATACTAGAGCTGACAAGGGACAAGGTTGTGGTGACTTCCTGGTTATAGCCAGCTACCTGCAGGGAGTGAGTAGTTGGACCTGTGGGCTCAGGACCATGGTCACTGGGAACATCAAGCTCAACTGGCATAACATACCACACAAAAACATTGTTCCACATCCTCCTTTGGTGAGTAGCAACTGGGATCTTAAAAGCTTGCAAGCGGCCATCTAGATGCAATGATGAGTCTCTCCTTGTCCAAAGCAAAGAAAAATGAAGAAAACCAAAACTCATGGAAACAATTAGTCCAAAGAACTGGTACATCATGTGATCCTCAGCCTATATGACCATTGTTGTTGTTGTTGTTATATGCCGTCGAGTCAGCCCCCGACTCATAGCGACCCCTCCTTGGGTTTCCGAGGCAGTATCACTACGGAAGTAGGATTGCCCAACCTTCCTCCCGAGGAGTGGCTGGTGGGTTTGAACCGCCAGCCTTCTGGTTAGCAGTCAAGTGCTTTAGCCACTATGCTACCAGAGCTCCTCCTATATGACCATAAGACCAAAATTAAATGGTGCCTGGCTACCAATGTCAGCCACTCAGAGGGCTACCTGTGTAGGAGATCCTGCTAGAGTAGGAGAACTATGTGGAACAAAGAATCCAAAATTACAAAAAAAAAAAAAAAAGACCAGCCTTGCTGGTATGATAGAGCTTGGTGAAACCCCTGAGACTATGGGTCCTAGCTGCCTTTCAGGTCTGGAATTGAACTCATTCCTGTGGCTTCCAGCCAAATAAGAGACAGACATATGGGCAGAACATTTACATCAAGTAGATACACACTTGGACTGTATCTTCCATCAAACATGGGAGAACAGAAGGGCAGTAGATGCACAGGGAGACTGCACTGGAGGCAGGAGTGCATGGGAGGGAAGGACAAAGGGAAGAGGTAACTATGGGGAGGAAGTAGGAGGGGAGCTGATACACTGTGGGAAATGTATATAAGCTGTTGTACGGAAAATGAAATTGCTCTGGAAACTTTCACCAAAATCAGAAGTTTGTTTGTTTTTTTTTTAAAAAGTGTACATAGAGAATTACTGATTGCTGACACCCTGCCAGTTGAATCTGCACAACAGCCATATTGCAAGCAGCATTCCCAACTAAAGGCTCCATCACATGGTGCAGCTAAGCAGAAGGAACTCTGTTCCCAAGTACAGAGCTAGGCAGGAGTGCTCCCTGCACTGTGAAATTTAAGTGAATTCACCTCACCTATCACACCCCTGCCAACCCTCCATGTCACAGGTCCACCAACTTGACCTGAGGTACCTCCCCACCTTCACTGCCCATCCCTCCCCTGCACGTGATTATGGAGCAGTGTTACCCACCATCACCCCACAGTGTAAGCCAAGGGCCTGCAGACTGTTGATAAATGCCCTTTCACTCAGTGTGGTGATTAAGTTTGTGGGTCAACCTGGCTGGATCTGGTTGAGTGGCTGGGCAGCTGGTGGTAGTTATTGCCCATGATGAGACTGGCAATCAACTCCATGGTGGGATCTACCATAAGCAGCTGAGTAGCTGCCTTTGGGTGTATGGTCTGCTTCGTGTATATAAGAAACAGCTTTGGGAATGGTCTCTAGCTTACAGCATGCTTGAACCCTGCATGTAGCTGTGTCATTGTTCAGCAGCCTGCTGAACATGGTCAGCATGGTCTGCTGACCTTGGGACTTTCAAAGTACATGAATTAATGGCCTGCCATGTGGTTTGGTAACATTGGGACTGTGCCATTTTATTTGTCAACCTTGGTCTTGTCAGCCTCAGCAGCCAGTAGCTGCCTGAGTGAAGAGATGCCTCTAGCTTCAGTGGGCCAGAAGCAAGAGGCAAAGCTAAAGCCCAAGGTCGAGGGGCTTTCACACAGCCCCTAGAGCCTGACACTTGGAACTCAGACTTCTATCCTCCTGAACTATAAGAGAATAAACTCCTGCTTGTCAAGCCATCTCATTTGTGGTATATTTCTGTCAGAGTATCACTAAGTAGCCAGAACACTCAGTCATTCATGCCAGGGACTCATGGATCAGTGGCACTCACCTCTCCACCTGGCCACTGGTGCTGGAGGCACACAAAATGGCAATGTATGCTCTAACACCTCAGTTGCCTGCACTGGAAACCCAGTGACTGGTGATGCCCAGTACTCCACCCAGCCACTGGAGCCAGGAGCCTGGGAACTGGAGGTGGCCACTCCTACACCAAGCTAACCACACTGCCAGGGACCAGCAGATGAATAATTCTTCCTATTCTGTCTAGTCATCTGTACTGGCAGCCAGAAGACAAGCAGCACACCCTCCCCTGAATCATGCTCTAGAAGACAGGGGCATACTCTTCTAGCAGGCCATGGACTGGTGGCATCCCTGCCCCACCCCCCACTCTGTAACCAGAGGCTTCTGTTCACTCCTACCACCCCCATGCAGCATGGACCACCCAGGACCATCAGTAGAGTTTCCAAGCTACCCAATGGGTGACAAGTGACCCAGACATGCTTACTCTGAGCACTCAGCAACCAGTAGTGTGCACACACCACACTCAACTTGGTGAAAAGGAGGAACACTTCCTGCACTCATGTCCAAGTGACCAGCCACATAAACACTTCACCTTACTAGCAATGCCAGCTACATCCTCAGTTGCCCTGAAAGACCAGCAAACAGAGACCTATGCTCACACACTCAGCCACTGACCCACCCACCCGGAGACAGGAGGTAAAAGCTCCAGTGCAGCCAGACTAGCAATCAGAGTAGCATGTATACCCCGATTACTTGGCTATGTCAAAACAAAAAGTCAAACTGCAATAAAAAAACATACAATAAATAGATATAATAACACCTTAATGTCCTGGAGACAACAGACAATATTACATAAAAAGCAAGCAAGATGCATCCAGTAAGTGACTAAAACAAACAACCAGAAAACCTTTCAGAGGAAGAAATGGTAACGGAACTGCCTGACAAGGAATTCAGAAGACTAACATAAAGGGATCTCCAAGAGATCAAGAAGGAGATCAAGGAAAACACAGACAAAGCCAAGGAAAATACAGACAAAGCAATAGAAGAATACAAGAAAGGAATATAAAGATAAGGGTAAAAACAAAAACAAAAAAAAAAAAGAAAATTAGAAACCATACAAAAACAGCATCCAGAAAGCCAAAAGATTAAAAATAAAAGCTCAGAGATAGACAACTCAATAGAAGGACACAGGGACTGAGTAGAATCAATGGGAAACAGAATCAGTGAAATAGGGGACAAAAACCTTGACACCAATTTGTTTGAGGAAGAATCAGGTGGAAAAAAAATGAAGAAAGCTAAGAATTATGTGAGACACTATGAAGAGGAAAAATTTATATGTAATCAGAATTTCAGAAGGGAGAGGCAAAGGGGGAGAAAAACAGAATTGTTAAAGATTTGCTGGTAGAAAACTTCCCTAATATAATAAAAGTAAACCTCATACAAGATAAACCCCAAAAGAAAGTCACCCAAGATGTATCATAATAAAACTTGAGGAGCTCTGGTAGCGTAGTGCTTAAGGCACTTGACTACTAACCAGAAGGCTGGCGGTTCAAATCCACCAGCCACTCCTCAGAAGGAAGATGGGGCAATATACTTCCATAATGATACTGCCTTGGAAACCCAAGGAGAGGTCGCTATGAGTTGGGTCCGACTCAACGGCACATAACAACAATAAAAGCTCTAATAGTTTGGCAGAAGCTATGCAGGCAAGAAAGCAACAGGATCATATATATAAAACATTGAAAGAAAAAATTGTCAACCCAAAATAGCATATCCAGCAAAACTGTCTATCAAACATGATGAAAAAATTACAGTATTTGCAGATAAGCAGAAATTAAGGGAATCTGTAAAAACCAAAACAAACTAACAAGAAATATTAAAGGGAGCCCTTCAGACAGAGAACCAACATCAGATAACAACCTGACATTAGGACACAGGACAACATCAGACAGATTTCAACCCTGATAAAGAATTCTCAAATAAATCAAAGCTAAAAGACTGAAAACAAGGAACCAGAGATGTCAGTCTACAGATGTTGACAACATCAAAAGAAAAAGTGGGGACAAATACTGTAGTTATAAAACTTTCATATAGAGAGGAAGTCAAGACTATGTCAAAAGCTAAAAGACTGATTTAAACTTAGGAAGATAAAGGCAAATTTCCAGGTAACCACAAAAAATGTTAACAAACCTACTCATCAAAATTTAAAAAAAGGTCATAAAACCATCACTAAACACAAAGCAACAAGGAAATAAGTGAAAAGAAAATCCACAAACAACAACAAAAAAAAACCCAGCACAGAAAATTAAGCAGACCAAAGAAACTGTCAATATCATTAAAAGAATAAATACTCAATAAAATGCCAGTCATAAACTCATATTAATCGATAATCACACTGAATGTAAATGGCTTCAATGCACCAGTAAAGATACAGAGAGTGGCAAAATGGATGAAAAAAAAAATATGACCCATTAATATATGTTTTACATGAGACATATCTTAGACACAAAAACATAAATAAAGTAAAAGTCAAAGACTGGAAAAAATATCTATCAAGCAAACAATAACCAAAAGAGAATAGTCATAGCAAAATAAATGTCTGATAAAATAAACTTTCAAGCAAAATACATCATAAGAGATAAGAATGTTATATAATGATTAAAGAGTCATTCCACCAAGAGGATGCAACCATAATAAATTCATATGCACATAATTACAGACCTCCAAAATACATGAAACAACTTTAACAGCATTGAAAAGAGAAATGGACAGTCCCACAATAATAGTAGGAGATTTCAACACATTGGTTTTGGTGAAGGACAGAACAGCTAAAAAGAAATTCAACAAAAGTACAGAATATCTAAATGCCACAACCAATCAACTCAGCCTCATAGACATATACAGAACATACCACCCAACAGCAGCAAAGTATACGTTCTTTTCTCCAGAATAGACTACATTTTAGGCCACAAAGAAAGCTTCAATAAAATCCCAAACAATTTAAATAATATAAAGCATTTTATCTGATCACAATGCTATAAAAGCAGAAGTCAATAAAAGGAAGAGCAAGGCAAACAAATCAAATACACAGAAACTGAATAACCCTTGCTCAAAACCACTGGGTAATAGAAGAAATCAAAGATGAACTCAAAAACTTCCTAGAATCAAATGAGAATGAAAACACAATATAGCAAAACCTTTGTGACACAGCAAAAGCAGTACTCAGAAGTCAATTTCTAGCAATAAACACAAACACCAAAAAAAAAAAAGGAATAAATAAATGAATAACCCTACAACTTGAACAAATAGGGAGAAAACAGCAAAAGAAGCCCACAGTTACCAGAAGAAAAGGATATAAAAGACATTCAAATTGATAAAGAAGTAAAACTATCCCTATTCACTGATGATAAAATCCTATACCTAGAAAATCCCAAAAATTCCACAAGAAAGCTACTGAAACTAATAGAAGAATTCAGCAAAATGTCAGGATAGAAGATCAACATACAAAAAATCAGTTGGATTCCCCTGCACCAATAGAGAACTTTGAAAAGGAAATCAGAAAACAATACCTCTCACATTGACACCAAAAAAGATAAAATACTTAGGAATAAATCTAACTAGAGATATAAAAGACCTATACAAAGAAAACTATAAAACACTACTGCAAGAAACTAAAGTGTTAAAATATACCTTGCTCATGGATAGGAAGAATTGACATTGTGAAAATGTCAATCAATACTACCCAAAGCTATCTACAGATATAATGCATTCCTGGCAAAAAATCAAACAGCATTCTTTAATGAGATGGAGAAACTAACCACCAACTTTTACATCTAAAGGAAAGAGGCCCCTGTTATGTAAAGCATTATTGAAGAAAAAGAACAAAGTAGGAAGCCTCACACTACCTAATCTTAAAACTGACTATACAATCACAGTAGTCAAAACAGCCTGGTATTGGTACAATGATAGATACATAGAGCAAAGGAGCAGAATTGAGTTCCCAGACATAAATGCATCCACCTATGGGCAATGATCATTGATGAAAGGGCCAGAGTTGGTTAAATGGAGAAGAGACAGTCCCTATAACAAATGCTGCTGATAAAACTGGATGTCTATCCGTAGAGAAATGAGACTCCATACACAAAAACTAACTCTAAGATCTAAATATAAAGCCTAAATCTCTAAAGACCATAATAATAATAATAATAATAATAATAATAATGACAAAACTACAGGCCCTGATATATGACATAAATAGAATACCAAATATAACTAAAAATGCATTAACAGCAAAAGATTAGCTAGATAAATGGGACCTCCTAAAAATTAAAAATTTATGCTCAGCAAAAGACTTCTCAAAAAGAGTATAACAAGCACCTACAGACTCTGGTAGCATAGTGGCTAAAGCACTTGACTGCTAACCAGAAGGCTGGCGGTTCAAACCCACCAGCCACTCCTCGGAAGGAAGGTTGGGCAATCCTACTTCCATAGTGATACTGCCTCGGAAACCCAAGGAGGGGTCGCTATGAGTCGGGGCCGACTCGACGGCACATAACAACAACAACAACACAGACTGAGAAAAACTTTTCGCTACAACATATCTGACAGGGTATAATCTCTAAAATTTACAGAAAACTTCAATATGTCAACAACAAAAAGGCAAACAATTCAATTTAAAAATGGCCAAAAGATATAGACATTTCACCAAAGAAGACATTCAGGCAGCTAATATGAAGAAATGCCCATGATTATGAGCCTTTAGATAGATGCAAATCAAAACTACAATAAGATATCATCTCACCCTGACAATAATGGCACTTATAAATTTAAAAAAAGAAAAACAGAAATTAATAAATATTGGTGAGGCTGTGAGGAGATTGGAACTCTTATATGCTGCTGGTGGGAATGTAAAATGGTACAACCACTATGGCAAATGCTTCCTTAAAATGTTAAAAATACCACATGATCCCAAAATTACACTCCTAGGTATACTTTAAAGAAATAAGAGCCGTGACACAAATAGATGTATGCACATCCATGTTCATTGCAACATTATTTAAAATAGCAAAAAGATGGAAACAACCCAAATGTCCATAAACAGATGAATGGATAAACAAATTGCGGTGCATACACATAATGGAAAGCTATGCAATGATAAACAATAATGAAGAGTCTGTGAAATATCTTACAACATGGATGAACGTGCAGGAGATTATTCTGAGTGAAATAAGTTAATCACAAAAGAACAAATATTGTATGAGACTGTATATGTGTGTGTGTGTGTGTATTTATATATAAGGATCTCTGGTGGCAGAGTGTCTAAGGCTAACCAGAAGGCTGGTGGTTCAAACCCGCCAGCCACTCTTTGGAAGGAAGATTGTGCAATCTACTTCCATAGTGATACCGCCTCGGAAACACAAGGAGGGGACGCTATGAGTTGGATCTGACTCAATGGCAGTGAATTTGGTTTTATATATATATATATATATATATATATATATATATATATATATAACAAGTTTATATGCAAACAAAAATAAAAATTATGGTAAATATAAATACATATGGATGGAAGAGGGAAGAAGGGAAAATTATTAACTAGATAGAGGATGTGTGTTAATAATGGTGAATGGAAAGGCAATACACAATATAGGGGGAAGTCAGTACAGCATGACCAAGGCAAAGGAAGACACTGAAAGGAATGGTGTAATAAAAGGCAAGTATAGGAGCTCTGGTGGCATAGTGCCCAAGGTACTTGACTGCTAACCAGAAGGCTGGTGGTTCAAACCTACCAGCCACTCCTCGGAAGGAAGGTTGGGCAGTCTACTTCCATAGTGATACTGCCTCAGAAACCCAAGGAGGGGTCGCTATGAGTCGAAATCCACTCGAAGGCATATTACAACAACAACAGCATGGTAGTTACTATAACATAGACAATCCTGCAACAATGTTATTAATAAACAATAATTTACAAATGGATACACAGATAGATAAGTATGCTAAAGAGATGTGGGAGGGTATAAGGGAGCATACCCACTTGCAGATAAAGGCTTGGTTGTGGATATTTCTACACACATAATTATAGGTGCTACATGTACATTAATATAGAAAATAAAGCACACAAGGGCACTTCCACTTAGAAGTCATGGAAACTTCTAAGACATAACCAAATACCTCATGGAATGAAGTTCCTAGGCTCAAAGGTAAAGGGCCATCTACATCAATTAACACAATAGAGTTCACAAAGGCAGTGTTCTGCATCCTACATTGGTGAGTAGCAGCTGGCATCTTAAATGCTTTCAAGTTACCAACTAAGATACAACTATTGGTCTCTTCCCCTCTGGAGCAAAGGAGAGTGAAGAAAACCAAAGAATCAGGGGAACAATTAGTCCAAATGACTAATGGGCCACATGAACCACAGCCTACAAGATTCCAGGAACAGAAGAACTACTAGATGGTGTAGGCTACCCTTACAAACTGTTCTGACTGGGATCACAAGAGGGTCTAGGACAGATCAGGAGAAAAATTGAGAACAAAAAATCAAATTCACAAAATAGCCAGGCTTACTGGTCTGACAGAAATTGGGGGAACCCCAAGTCTATGGCCCTACTATATCCTTCTGACCTGGAACTGAAGCCATTCCCAGAGACCATCTTTGCCAAACACTAGCCAGGTCCATAAAGTAAAAAATACCACCTGAAAGGAATGTGTTCCTTTGAACAATCAATTTGCTCAAAAGCAAAGATGAGAAGGCAGGAGGGGGAAGAAAATCCGGACAAAAGGAAATGGTGAACCCAGGGAGGAAATGGGAGAGTGCTAACACATTGTGGGAAATGCAATCAATGTCATAGAACACTTGATGTCCAGACTATTGAATGGGAGACTCACACAATACATTTATTTTCTTTCAAATAAGTTGTAATTGTACAGAGAGAGGCACATGAAGAAAAGTGACTCAGACCAGAGTAAATCATCCCCATAAGGGAACCACTGTTGAGTTTCTAGGAGTCCTTGGGTGGTGCTAACAGTTAAGCACTTGACTACTAACTGCAAGGATGGTAGTTTGAATGCACTCAGAGTAGTCTCAGAGGAAAGACTTGGCAATCTACAACAAAAAATCACAACCACTGAAAACTCTAGAGAACATAGTTCTACTCTGAAACACATGACATCACCATGAATGAGAATCAACTGGACAACAACTGGTGTTTTAGTTTTTGCTTGGCTTTGTTTTCCATTTCCAGTGATTATTCTCAGAAAAAAATAATATATTAATATACTAGAACATAGTACGAACATATATGGGTATGTCATGGTTGTTTCATACCAGGTTTTATCACAATATGAAAAATAATAACACAATGGTTTGTAAGTTCTAAATAAGTCAGTCAGCTCTTAACCACAGTAGAGAAACAGCATTTCATAGACAGGTGGTTGTTTTCCAACTGGCCTAATTCAGGATTTTTCACAAAGCAGAACAACTATCAAAATTGTGCACACAAGACATCTAGAACTGATCAGCAGAATTTCACATAGAAAAGAATAGCGTAATCAAAAAACCAACTTACCATTCATAACCTACCATAAAATGATTAGATTCTGATTAGAATGAATGCAGACAACACTGATGAGTGTTATTCTCCAAAGTGCATGAGATTGCACCAGGGACATCAGATGGCAAGTACACTCTCCCGTTTCACACTGTCACACATATCACTTTGACATCTGCCAGGACGTCCTCCATGTCTAGTCTAAAGGAGGGTTCCTAGGCCGTATGTCAGGAGCCACCATGGAAATAAAGGGACCCTTCAGCAGAAGTAACTCCAGATTCTTTAAGACCACATCAACCAGGAAAGGTTCCAGCTTCTTTAAAGATCCTTTAAAGATTTCATTTTTAAAAGGTTCCTAATGCCTAAAAAAGTGCTCTGGTGGCACAGTAGTCATAATATTTGGTTGTTAACCAAAAGATCAGAGATTAGAACCCACCAGCCACTCCAAGGGAGAAAGATGTGGCATTCTTCCATAAAGGTTTAAAACCTTGGAAACTCTATGGGGCAGTTCTACTCTGTCCTATAGTATCACTGTGAGTTGGAATTGACTCAACAGCAGTGGTTTGCTTTTGTGGTTTAATACTTAAAAATAAAGGAAGGAAGGAAGAAAAGAAAGGAGAGAAGGAGGGATGGAAGAAGGGAGGGAGGAAGAAATACAACAGAAAACCACCTTGCTCTAATCAAGAACATCACAAGAATTTTATCTGGGTTTGGAAATGTCAGCATCTGTATATATTTAAAATCTTAAATTAATTTAAAAACATAAAAACACATTGAGATAGTTTCATGTGGATGTTCAGGAATTAAGCATGGCATTTAGAGAGTGATGCCTGCTTGTTTCTCTCCATAAATCTATTACCAGACTGATGCGTTTATGGCATCACTTGGGTCAGACAAAGAAGGGAGACTTTACTAGAGTCACCAGGTTCATATACTAACAATCATCTGGCAGCAATTGATCCTCAAGTGATGTATTTATCAAGAGCATACCAAGTTGATGTCCAGAACATGGCTTAGCAGGATTTCGCGGCTTCCTGTTGTGGCTTTTAAAGCACTTCTTGTGGTGAAAGGTTTCACCTGCATTGGTTGGGGAGGAGGGGTGTATCCTGTAGCTGTTTCCAAAATCAGGATGCAGAGAATTCCAGGAATCTCAGTTGGAATGTTGTTGGAGATCCTGTAGTCTTTTGGATAAACAACAGCCTTGACTGGAAAGCAAGGCAGCATAAGTTCCCTTGAAATAGCATTGGCTTAGAATGGACTAATAGGAGGGAAAAGTAAAATCATAAGGGTGATTGGGTGACCTTGTCTAAGTCTCTGAGTCTCAGTATTGTCTTCTATAAAATGGGGATAAGAATCCTACCTCATAGTGTTCTTAACAGGATTGTTGTTGTCATTGTTAGCTGTGGTCAAGTAGATGCATCTTAGTCTGTTCAGCACCAGAGCAACATACAAGTTCCAGTGACAGACAAGTGGCAGCACACAAGGTAAACTGGCCAGGAATTGAACCCAGGTCTCCTGCATGGAAGGCAACAATTCTATCACTGAGCAACCAATGAATGGCTCCTGAGGGGATTAAAATGATATCTCCACCCACTTGAAACTCAGCCAATGTCAGGCGGCTGGCACACTAAATTAAATACACAGTAACTGAGTCTGTGTGCCCCAGAAACTAGGAAAAGCAAAAGACTTCCTCCATTTAAAAGAAAAAAAAAACTATCAGTGAAAAGGCAAATATTAACAACTGAACACAAAATCCAAGGAATGAACTAACGATTTAGGATCCTGGACTGACGGTGATAAAGCTAGAAACCGAAACAAAGGAGTAAATTGGAGAGGAACCAGAAAATAAAGCCACTGAATACCAATCTGTTCTTAATGACCTGGGCCACACCCAGTGATTCAAACTTTTTTTTCTACACATAAATCTTTCATGATATTTGAAGACAATTCATAATGTACCTTCTCATTTTGCCTTATCTTCTGGTTCAAATATTAACAGAGGAAACTTTCTGAAAACCTTTTTTTCTCATTTCCTGATAATGTTCCTGTGCCAACTCACATGAGATACAAGGTAATGAAAGAAATGTCAGAAAAATTCTACCTGTTTAGACAGGTCTAAAATGCTGAAGGCATGTTTAGCCATGGATTCTTACATAATTCAAAACATTAATCTATATGAAGAGGAAAACACACCAAAAAAGAGATAAGGAGGGAAAAGGAGGGGCTTTATGAATCAGTACTGGTGGCTCAGTGGGTAAGGCTGCTTAACCAAAAAGTCAGTGGTTAAAACCCACCAACGGCTCTGTGGAAGGAAAATGAGGCAATCTTCTTCCATAAAGATTTACAGCCTTGGAAACCCTATGGGGGTTGGTATGAGTCAGAACTGACTCAATGGCAGTGGGTTTGGGTTGGGTTTTAAGGAGGTAAAGACTTCTAGAAGGAGGAGATGGTCTGTTCCCACAATAAACTAGAAACATTTGAGTCACTGGAGGCCAAAGAGCTCCAGACATGTTTTATGGGACAGGCTTTGCCACCAGCTGACCATGGAGGATAAGCAACCCTATGGCACCTCTGGACCTCAGCTTACTTAGCTGTAAAATGGGATCAATAGGTGTTAGAATAACTAACCTCAAAAGTCATTCCAGTCTATAAACATAATAAGCTAGGCATATTATATGCAACTTTTACATTAAGCAAGTTACTTATAGCAATAATTTTGGTTATTTTAAGGAATATGTTTTTCTGATGTACTACCTAAGTTTTTATACTAAACCCAAAACATGTTTCATACTGATATGTACTCCTCGCTTTCCCCCAAAAAAGCTATCTTTTTAGTTTAGTTTTGTTTTATCTGTAGCATGGCCACTTCCTTTGGGTCTTAGATCTGAAGAAGATTCTTTTCTACAGTCCTCAGAACATGGTCAGAGTCACACTGATGAGTCTATATTTTCTTTTTAGTTTTTCTGATTGATTTACAGAGCTCCTATGAATACTGTTATGTATTAGCCAATTTATCATTTATAAATTATTAATTTATAATCTTAAACTTTCAGTTCATTGAATGCTTCCATCTATCAATTCCTCAAAATGTTGCCTTTGCATTTCTCAAAATTTCTCCATGCTGATGCTCCTGTGCAGAGGGCTCTTCACTCTGCTTCTCCTGGTAAACCAAAAAAAATAAACCTGTTGCCATGGAGTTGAGCCCAATTCATGGCAACCCATGTGTTATAGAGTAGAACTGTTCTATAGAGTTTTTCTGTTGCTGTAATCTTTACAAAAGTAGATCACCAGGCCTTTCTTCCAGGCACCACTTGGTGGGTTTACAGAGCCAAATTTTAGGTTAGTACTCTAGCACAAGCCATTTGCACAACCCAAGGATCTCTTCTCCTTATAATTCTTGTATATCCTCCCATCTATGCTTAAACAGCTCCGCATCTGGAGATTGTCCTTCATCACATGCTCCCTGTACTTTATCATTAACAAACAATATACTTCATTGTAATCACTTGTTAAATTCTTTGACTTGTACTAGAAACTGTAAGCTCTCAGAGAAAAAGGATCTGGTTTATGTTTTGTTTTGTTTTTTCACCACTAAATCTCCAGCACAAAGTACACATAGTAGATGCTCACTTAATTGCTTTCAGGTGAAAGAATGAATTTTGACTATGTCAGTTATATTTTAACATGTTTTTAAAAAGTCTGCTACTTAACTTTGGGCACTTCAGAAAACCCACATACTTTACACAAAAATTAATTTAAAACATTTGTATGAGCAGCAGCTATAAAAGAGCACTGGCCAACCTTCATGATATAGAAAATGATATGATTAATTTACAATGAACATGGCATACATAAATGAGAAATGAGTGTTTTTCAACAATAAAATATAACAAATTAAGAGGATATATTGTAAACATCCTGAGTTGTGAAAATTATATGGGCTCAAATTCTGAAAACCAGCTTTCAACAAGCCCTTTGTCACTCTATTGCTTCGACAGGTTCTTGTTTGCTTTTTCACATTGAGGACCTCCTTCCATCTGCCAGAGCTCAGGCTATCAAGCACTTTAAAGGCCAAAGGAAGTGGAAAATTCATCTCCACCCTCTAAAGAATGAACTGAAATAATCATGCTCACCTTTTAAATTAAAGGAATTGGAATTTGTTCATTCCCAAGCCAGCCAGAAAGAGAAATGTCTGAATTTCCTTCTTGACTTTCTTCCCACTCTATCTAGTCTCCTGGAAAGATCACATGTACTTCTGTAACCTCAAACACTACCTAAAGACATGCTATGTCAAATCTCTGTACTGCTGACCCTTATCCTATCCAACTGTCCACCAAAATCTCTTCTGGGAGTCATTCAGATATTTCAAACTCACCATGTCCATGAAACTCATTATTGTTCTCTTCAAACAAGCTTCTCCTCCTCTAATACTGGCATGTTAGTTTGTCTTCACTTCTGAAGAACTGAGGAGAACTATCAAGTCTTAATATCCACTTCTTAATTTTAATTTTAATTTCTCAATTCCAGCACTAGCTGCCCATGCCACACTTCTTTCTCTCCCCCTAGCTGCCTGGAGCTAGGTCAGATCTCACAAATTAAAAGGTCACTGTCCTTCAGAAAACAGATGCAAGCTTGGGAGCCCGCTCAACAGCCTAAGTTCTGATGTGCTGGATACAAACTCAGGAGTTACCTTCTGTCCCTTCAGAATGCCAATCGTAAGCTCAGGAGTCTTCCTTGGGCTTCCTCACTTCTCACCTGCTAGCTCCACACTCCTCCTTTGGGTTTGATAATTCACTGAAACAACTCAAAGAATTCATAGAAAGTTCTATCCTTCTGAATACAGCTTTACTATAATAAACAAGGGTACAAATGGAGATACACATAGGGTGAAGTCTTAGTTCCCAACACAGAGCTTCCATGTGTCCCAAGTGATGGGCTACTCTCCCAAATGGATAGATGTATTTCACCAACCAGGAAACCCATGGAGCTTCTACGTCCAGAACCTTTATTGGCTTCATTATATTGTCCCGATTATTTGATTAGCTTTTCTCCCTCCCATGAGGACAGCTGATATCTTGGCAGTCTTTCTGGTCAGACTAGACCCCACTCATTAGCACAAATCTCCATCCAGTTATGGTCTAGAGGTCTAGATAAAAAAAAAAGGCAACTCAATTACTCAGAAACAAAAAGGATTTAGAGTTATCTCTCAGTTACCAAGGACACCTTGGTAAATTAATTGAGGTAAAGTAGCTTTTTACCCTGCAAGGCCCAAGACACAAACATAATGTTCAGCCCTCAACACCTCCCTCTTTGTCATCACCCACATCCCCCTGGTCTCCTTTGTAATCTCTTAGCTATCTCTCAAATCCTTACACATCTCTGCTTCACTGTGGCTTTAAGGCAAGCCCTATAATATACAATGTATCTCATTATAATTATCATTATATCCCTCACAATATTATAAGCTCTATAATGTATACTATATTTCACTCTGAACTACCAAAACTTCTTAACTCCTTCCCCGCTGACACATTGCCAGGGTTAGAGTATTTAACTCTTTTCCCATAACATTGCAGAGCAACAATTTCTCTGTTAGTCTGTAGGGATTACATCTGTCTTGATCAACTCTATGTCTCCTTCAGGTCCCTAACATAGAACTTTGCACCTATTAGACAGACAATAAACAACCATATGAATGAATAAATGCTAGAATGAGACAGCTGGTACTCACAGAAGTAAATTTGGCTGCCTCCCTAAACTAAAATTAACATTTGTCTAAACAAACTGCTTCTGGAGGAGAAGTGAAGACAAACTAACATGTGGTTCACACCCAAAGACAATCCATCACACTACACACACAGGGACACACACACACACACACACAGATGTATACCTGTCGTAGTTGTTAGTTGCCATCAAGTCAGCTACAATTCCTGGCAACTCTGTGCACAAAAAAACAAAAGATTTCCTAGTCATACGTCAACTTCACAATGGCTAGCATGTTTGAGACCATCATCACAGTTACTGTGCCAATCCATCTCATGGAGTGTCTCCCTCCCCATCATTGGCCTTCTATTTTGCCAAACACAGTATCCACATCCAACAACTGGTCTTTCCTGATGATGTGTCCACAGCAAGCCAAAAAGACAATGTGCTGTTGTAATTCATAAGGTTTTCACTGACCAATTTTCAAAAGTAGATCACTAGGCCTTTCTTCCTAGTCAATGTTAACACGGAAGCGTCACTGAAACCTGTCCACCATGGGTGACCTACTGGTTTTTGAAATACCCGTGGCATAGCTTCCAGCATCACAGCATCACGCAAGCCACCACAGAATGGCAAATTGACAAACTGACAAGTGAATGTCCACAATTCTATAGATTTTATCACTGAATTGCTCTATAATATCAGACACCACAAATAAGTGTATTTGTGTTATAGATCTATTCAGCGATAAAATGTGTTGAATTATAGACATTC
>NW_006921606.1:16736075-16755264 GCF_000298275.1 Orycteropus afer afer
TTATCTTCTGTGTCTGTGTTAATTGGTTTCCCTTTTCTTTGTTGAAGAGGGTCTGTGCAATCCTTCTGCCTAGTCCGCCATCTTGCCCCGCCCATCGACATTCACTTGTTTTTAGAGAATGCCTGTGAAAGACATAGCTCTTCTGGATCTGCTCCAAGACATTAAGAACAAACACATTTCCACTTTCAAGTCCTCAACGACTTAAGGAGGAGGCTGGCCTTTAAGAGAGAGGTCCTCGTGTAAATATCCAGACTAAAACTCAGTATTCCTAAACAAAGGCAGACCTTCCACAATCACTGGGAATTTCTACATGACTAGACTCCCCACAAGAGAAATTCATGAGTCCATAATAACATGGAAGGAGGCACTTCATGTTACACAATCATATAATCCATTCACTGAGCCCAGAGGCATCCAGAGGCTCATGAAATTTTTAAAAAGCAATGAATGACAGTAGCATTCTCCCTTTCTAATCTGGGAATTTTTCCCTAAAGAAAAAATTCATTAACCCCAAGTGGTCAACAAATAACTCTTGATTGTCAAACAGGAGTATTCCAAGCAGTCTGGGCCTGCCTTCCAGACCTCTCACCCAATGCAAACACCCAACAGTGACACTAAAGAACACTCACAGGCAGGGTGGGAGGGAAGGTGCTAAAATCAAACCTCCTAGGATCAGGTTCAGCATCAACTGCCTGGCTGCACCATTTGTAGTTGTGTGATCTTGGACAATTCCCTTCACCTCTCAGTACCTCAGTTTCTTACATGTGAAATGCAGGTGGTAACTATCGTACCACGTAAAGTTATTTTGATGATTACATGAATTAATATTTCTTACCATAATACCATGATGAAAACTAACAACAAGAAGAAGAGCACTTGGTACAACCTGAGGACTCAATAAATATTAACTATAATAATATACATTATTATTATATAATAATGATAATTAGCATTACTATTAATCTCAATTCCCTTCCTCCATCTCCACAAGGAATTCTATGCCCTACCATTTCTGTTAAATAGTAAGAGCAATGGTTCTCAAACTTCAGTATGCACTACAATTATCTGGAAAGTCCCTGGGTGACCATATGGCTAAGTACTTGGCTGCTAGCCAAAAGGTTGGCAGTGTGAATCCAACCAGAGGCACCCTGGAAGAAAGGGCTGGATATCTACTTCTGAAAAATAAGCCATTGAAAGCCCTAGGGGGCACAATTCTACTATGACATACATGCGGCCATCATGAGTTGGAAAAGAATCAATGGCTACTAGTTTATTTGTTTACTTGCTCAGAATCATCTGGAGGGCTTTGTAGCACAGAAATTACTGTTTTCCAAACACAGAGGTTCTGAATTGCGGTATTGAGGGTGGGGGCCATAAACTTGCATTTCTAACTAGTTAATACTAGGTGGTGTGGGTGTTGCTGGTCTAGAAGGACATTTTGAGAAGCACTGACTAAAAAGTATCACTGACCCTATCATTGGAGGAGAGTGTGAGAGTCCAAACCACTAGGGCCTTCTATGTCCCTCCCCATACCGATACCAAGAATGCCTTTCCTGGACGGGACTCCTTCCTCTTGGTAACTCCATCAATAATTCCAAACTCTCAAGGGTTCCCATGGTGCCTCTATGCCAGCAACTACAACGCTGCACTGTGATCAATGAAATAAGTTCTATGAGACTAGGAGCTCCTTGGTGGCCAGGACTTTGCTTTACTCAGTGCCTCCAAAAGCCAAACTCACTATCATAGAGTCAAATCCAACTCATAGCAACTCCCACTGGGTTTCCAAGGCTGTAAATCTTTATGGGAGCAGACTGCCTCATCTTTCTTCAGCAAAGCCATTGGTGGGTTCAAACCACCATCCTTTTGATTAGCAGCCAAATGCTTTAGCCACTGCACTATCAGAGCTCCTTTACTCAGTGCCTAGGACACAGAAAATCTCACAAATATTGACTGATAGAATGAGAGCTGGATGAGTCAATGGCCAAAGGTATCCATGGGGAACCAACCAAACTGGGAGATCTTGGAGACCAGCTCAGGGGATTTGTTATCAGAACTGTATACTGTACATAAAGTGCCTAGAATCCTTGATGAGCCCAAGGTTTTACCCACCCCAGCCAGTGGTCTCTGCTCTGCACAGACTTCTTTGATTCTAACCTCAAGATTTGCTCTCAACCTGTGAAGCTAATAAAGTTTAAACTTTAAGCCCCTCAACTGAATGGATCCCGGACCTACATGGGTCCCTTACCTGCATAGGTCCCTTACCTGCATGGGCCCCTTACCTGCATGGGCCACTTCAAGTACTGCAAGCTGCTGGGAGATTCTGACTATTCTCAGAGGGGAAGGGAAACCAGGTTGCAATCAGGAAGCAGTTCTATATAAGTATTTCTGGTAAACTGCCCAAAAAGATCTCCAGCAAATTGTTGCAATTTCTTTTTCTCATTCTAAATAAGTATTCACTTTCATATCTAATTTTATATTATTTTTCTTAGAGAGCTTGCCACCCCTTCCCAATTTTTTAACCTTCAGGCTTTACAAAATCTGGATCTGCCTACCTACTCTGCTTGTTGGGCCTTTGGTTTTTCTGAGAATTTCTATAATTCATCATCCTACCTCTGCATTAGAACATCTTCACTAAGTTAAGCACACTTTTATAAACACCATCTAGGCAGAATTTCAGTTGTTGCTAAGGAGTAGTTCAAGGCATCTTGCAAATTCCACTGTCCAAATGAAGTTAGAGGGAAAAAAAAAAAGAAAAAAGCATGCCAAGCCTGATCCAGGCAGAATATTTTAACTGGTCCTTCTAACACAGGCAAAAAAGGCTTTTTCAACAATTAACTGGTCACAACTCAAGGAAATTTGAAATTGGAAACCCTTCCATTTTTTTTGTGTAATTACCACAGCAAGTGCTCATCATGACAGGAAATATTATTTTAAATTCTAAGTACCATTTTCACTTTCATTCTCACAGTATAATATATTTACTTTGAAAATCATTTGTATTTTTATAGTTTACATGTACTTAAATTCTCAGTTGAGTTTTTATGGATCATTTATTCCATAAGCTAATCATCAATTTTATCAATTTGGAATTCCTTCCCAAATAAAAGCATTGCAATACACTAGAATTCTAGAGACATGTTTAAGGAAAATCAGCTCTATCTTTGAAAGTTAATATAATATCTGTTAATGTATTAGTATACATTTATACACAAACACAAAGTCCTTTCCAGCTGACAAGATTGGCTTCTATTCACCTTGAAGCTACTGAAAGAAATCAAGCTGAAATATGTTAAAACACATGAGTGATATGAAAAGTGGCTATTCCTTCATTGTGTGACACAAAGGGCATATATACAAAACTAGCCTCATTTGGAGGTATTAACCTAAACCAGACCCACTGCGTCAAAACAATCCCTACTCCTACCCCATAGGGTTTCCAAGGTTATAAATCTTTATGGAAGCTGACTGTGTCATCTTTCTCCTGGAGAGTGGCTGGTGGGTTTGAATCGCCTGTCTTTCATTTAGCAGCTGACTTTAATCACTGTGCTAACAGGGCTCCTTCTTGTATATATTAGGTCCTTGATAATACATTAAGCAGGGCATATAATAAATTTTACCTTTTTAAAGAATAGTTTTTCATCTACTTTCCCAGGTATATCACACCAGTACAAAGAAAACAGCACTCATTTCATTCATGACTACTTTAACCCACAGAAGTAGGATTGTTTTATGAACTCAAATTTGAATTCTCATTTCTTTTAAATCTGCTGAATTCACTCTAAATGTGTATAGCAAATTCAAGGCAACAAAAGATACCAGGAAAAGCATCAGTTCTGCTCAGAAATGGCCATATTCAATTTCCAGTTCCACCATTTACCATGTACAAACTGCAGGATTCCTCCTCGCCTCAGTTTCCTCCTCGCCTCAGTTTCCTCGTCTTTACTGGGGAGTAATATCTACTTTGTAGATATCATGTGACAATATAAGTCTATAAAATGCCCAGCATGTTGCCTGGCACCTTAGTTGATTCTTAATAGCTTTATTTTAAGGATGATTTTGAAAGTCTGTATCCCTCTGAATAACTGATTAGGCTAATGGCAGATAATCTTCCAAGTTGTACAACCTCCCTGCATGTAAATGTTTAATTATCAAAAAGAAGATCAAAGGTAGGTGAAAGGGGCAAACCACCACCGTGTGCCATTGGTCTCTTTCTAAATATCCACCTGTGAGGAATGAGTGTCCTCAAAAGTCCCCTTTGTGTTAACATCTGTGCTCCCAGAACAACACGCTGAGGTTCGCAGGGGTACAACAAATATTTACTGAATTGAAATGAAGCTGACCAAAGCAAAAAATAAATGTTAATGGAATCATAATCTATAGACCTGTTGGTGACTCCTTGAGTCCGTGTAGCAGGTATTCTAAAGCCCCAAAGCTCACCTGGGAAGCTGTTTGCTACCTGTAAGTGCCTCTGCCAATGTAACTTCCAGAGCAAAATCACTGAACCATCTAGACGCGGTGGAAACCCCAAGACTTTGCGTAGAGTTCATTCTGATCAGAGAGAAGCCAATTTATGGAAACCTAAACCATTTTTTAACATCCATCAGTGCACTATTTGCTTAACAAATGCGCAATGCACTGGAAACTAATTGCAGAAGCAATCACTTCTCAAGTTCACCACCACGGTCACCGTCACCATATTTTTTTTTTTTTTTTTAATGATTGAGGCATTCTGTAACCTACCAAATCACCAAAAGGCTTTCTGATTTCATGTGGCTGAGTAAAGGTCAGCGCAAGGAACCAGAATGGCATCTCTGAGGTTCACGAAGGGAGTTCAGGAAAGCCCACCCAGAGAGTACATGGGGTGGCAGTGACCACAATTAACTGTGTTAATGCTCCGGAGAGCCTGAATGCACGCCCTTTAAAATGCAAAGAACCTCTGGAGCTGGCTGCCCTCTCTCCAGCACTGCCCGCACAAGACTTTGGCCTCTCATTCTCAGGACACATTTATGACCACAACCAGCAGCTCTGGGGTGGTAACTCCTCTGAATTCCCATCATGGTCCCTCCAGTCTCCAAACCCCCATCTCGATTAAGAGGAGGCGCCCACCTCAAGAAGAAATCAGGAGACGACCGTGCTACCCGACCCACGCGTGCTGCCAGGTGAACCCCCCACCGCCCTCACCTGTCCGAGACTGTCTGTCTCCCAATGGCTACAAAGCTGAGCTGAAGCGCGGCCCTCACCTGCGCGGGACCTGCGGACACCGCCGCTCGCGCGCGCTAGAAGCTGCCCGGGACAAGGTTGGGGCAGGGGTATCGCCGGAGGCCGCCCCACTTCCTAGGCTCCGGCACGCGAGCCCCGCCTTAAAGGGGAGGTGGCGGCCGCGCGTCACCTTCCAATCGTCTCGGAAAGAGGCGCGGCCGCGGCCACTGGCAGCTCTGCCGCGTGTTGCAAGAACGCTCCCACGACTGGGTGCTGGGCACCGGCTGGGCTAGGAGGCAGAGATGGCTTGTAACGCATGCGTCTGGATTGGCTCACAGGAAGGGCAAGGTGTATCCAGAGAACTTGGCGGTGCCTAGGGGAGTTGAGGTGACTCGCAGTTTTTGTTGTTGTTGTGGTTGTTCAAAGTAGGAAAAGAGGACAAATATAGCTTGCACACTTGTGCTTTATTAATAATATTTATCGACTGATACTCAGAATGATACTCTTCTCCTTTCGGACCCTAGAGAGTCACTGGGAAGAAAGCAGCCCCTGTGTGACCTTAGGAAGAAATGCCAGAGACAGGCAACCTATTAAGCCTGCGCTGTGGTGCACGTTGGTGGGTGGAAACCGGTCTCCTGGATCCGCTGAGCTATTGTCTGAGCCACTGTTTCTGGGCTGATCTTAGGTGCACAGCCACACTAAGCAGAGTCCTCATTGGGACTACTCTTCCCCTTGGTGCAATGATTGGCACTAAAGTGTTTAGTACATATTTGTCTTGTGACCTTTCTCTTTCATTCATTTCCGTCCTTCTCTCTTTTTATGCGTTTATTTTTATTTTTGTAAAAAATATATATAACGACATTTGTCAATCCTTCTCCCTCTTTTCTTCTTGCTGTAATCTTATTTGCATTTTATTTGCTCTATTGCTTTGCCTAGTCAATTTATTTTCCTGGATATTAATAAGTCCGTGTCGAGTGGACACATAATCTGTTCTCAGCTCACGTTGAGTGGTTTAGGAGGAAATCTATATGCGGGATACGATTCTTCCCTCAGGGAAGTCAGGAACTCACCCTCAAGAAATAGCAACTTTGAAATTAGATAAGAGAGTTAGATCAACACCTCTATTAACTTTGAGAGGGACTAGGTATTCTGTGGGAACTCTGGTAGCATAGTGCCTAAGGCACTTGACTGCTAACCAGGAGACTGGCGGTTCAATCCCACCAGCCACTCACCGGAAGGAAGATGGGGCAATCTACTTCCGTAGTGATACTGCCTCGGAAACCCTAGGAGGGGTCGGCTATGAGTCGGTCCGACTCCATGGCACATAACAACAACAGGTATTCTGTAAGGAGCTCTGGTGATGCAGTTCCTAAGGCATTTGACTGCTAATCAGAAAGTTGGCAATTCAAACCCACCAGCTACTAGATGGAAGGAAGATGGGGCAATCTACGTCTGTAAAGATTTATCGCCTGAGAAACTCAGTAGGGGTCTCTATTAGTCAGAATCAAACTAGATAGTAGTGAGCGCAGGTGTTCTGTAGGTTGTTATGGATGTGAGCAGAAGTATTTAATTGGTGCTTAAGAACTCAGTCCAATAAAAATTAAAAACCTCACTGGCTTCATAACCAACTGTGTAACTCAGCGAGTTCACTCAACCTCTCTGAATTTCAACTTTCCCTTTAATAAAATGGGATCAAAATAATAGTTAACTCTTAGACAAAGAGAACTAATTTATATAAAATACTTGCCATAGTGTCCTGGCCCATGGTATTCACCTAATCAAGGTTAGCAAATGATAATAATGGTGGTAGAATTCTCTACTCTCTATGCAAAGACCCAGGTTCTATTCCTGTCCAATACAGCTCAGATGCAGCCACCATCCATGTATTAGTGGAGCTTCTGTGTGGCTATGATGCTGAAGAAGTTTCATTGGAACTTTCAGACTAAGACTAGGAAGAAAGGCCTGATGATCTTCAGAAAATTAGTCAATGAAAACTGTATGGATCACAACTTTATGTTGTGCTTGGGGTTGCCGTGAATGAGGGGCCCACTGATGGCAGCAAACAATGATAATAATAGTAAGCCACAAAATGGGAGGGAAGGAATAAAATTTTTTAAAAAACAGGAGATTTGAGGAGGATATGATAGAAAACATTGCCTCTGTTACCATGAAAAGCCTGTTTATAGTAACAGCTACCACTGATGAAACAAAACTTGGCACCAGTTTCTGTGCATGACATAGAACATGTGATGATCTTTAATTTTTACAAACTTGTGAGACAGTTGATAAAGTCCCTAGTTTAACATGAGGAAACTAAGAAGCAATGAAATAATGTGCCCAAGGGCACAAATCATGTTATGACAGAGTTAGAGCAACCTGAGGTCTAATGGCAAATCTTGACTTTTTCCACTATGCTTCCGCTGAAGGTTACCTCCCCTGCCATAGAGAGCAGAGGTAACTTAGGAAAACAGAGAAAGCAGAAAATGAAGAAGAGAAAGAGCAGTAGGTGGAAGAAGTAGCAGCTATGTCTTTAAAGCAGGCAATAAATACAACTGAATTAAAATAGCAAGTGAACCCACACAAAAAGCTTTTTGCCTCTAACTCCTGTCAGAAAGGTTCCTGTCTGTGGTTCTCGCAGCTCAACCACAAATTGAAAACGAGTAACAGCATTTTTCAATCATACTGCTACAGAAAGTGAAATATCTAAAGATATAAAAATCTAAGGTCATACTTCCTTTTTCCCAACACCACAGACTTCCCCAACTTCCTTGAATATTTTTTAAAAATGTCTGAACATATCACCTATCTCTTTCTAATAATATGTTCTGCTCAGGAAATATTACTGTTGCTTTAACCAATTTAATTTTACTACATCACCACAGCAGCACTTAGAACAGCATTTGATTCATATATGCAGCTGATAAATTTTTAATGCACTGTTTTTATATTATATTTATATTTACATAAAGTACTTCCTAAACAGGTTTTTATCAAGTATTACATTATGGGCACACCGGTCAATGATACCATAATTGTTTGTTTGTTTATAAAATATCCTCTGTTTGTAATAGGCAGCTTTCTGTCTTTAATTCATGTGAGCAACAAGATACCGGGCCTCTGAAGAAACAACCCTATTATTGTCAGTATGATAATTGAGGTGGAGAGTTGTCACTCTTCACACTGATATTAGAGTCCTACCAGATACAATTGCTTTTATATCTCAGACAGTGTATGTTTGGTTGCATGGCAATCTAATAATTTCACTGGTTCTGTTCAATTTTCCCTCTGCTTACCCATCAGTTTGTTATACTGTGGAAGCTCTGTTGTCAGTATTTCAAATACTAGCAGAGTCACCCATTGGACAGGTTTTAGCAGAGCATCCAGATGAAGATAGTCTAGGAAGAAAGGCCTGCTGATCTGCATCTGAATATTAGCCAATGAGAACCTAGTGGATCAAAATAGAACATTGTCTGACTCTTGTTTGTACATGTCATCAGGAAAGATCAGTCATGGAAGGAGAGCAACATATTTGGTGAAGTAGAGGGTCAGTGACTGTGTGAGAGACCCTCAGTGAGGTAGATTGGCACAATAGCCCCAACAATGGAGTTGAACGTTCCAGAAATCCTGACAAAGACACAAGACCAGGCAACGTTTTGTTCAGTAGTACATATAGAACCATCTAGGACACCATGAGTTGGAGTTGACTCTAGGACATCTATTTATCTATATAAAGAAGCCCTGGTGACACAGTGGTTAAAGCAGTCAACCGCTAACCAAAAGTTCAGTTTGAACCCACTACCCGCCCTATAGGAGAAAGATGTGGTGATCTGTTTCCATAAAGATTACAGCCTAGGGAACCCTATGAAACAGTTCAACTTTGTCTTCTAGGGTCACTGTGAATAAGAATTGACTTGGCAGCAGGGTGTTTATTATATATCAGATTTTTTAAAAGTAAAAGTCTTCTGATCTGATATGCTTCTTTGCTATCACAGCTAATTTTATCTGTAACATATTCAGAAGCACTGTAGTAGAGGTATCTTAGCAGCCTCATTGTGCCTGTTTGAATAAGCCAGAGCAATTTAAGTATAAATTACATCAGTCACTCAGAAACTCTCTCTATTCATGGAGTTAGAAGAGTCTTCTCTAGAAGAGGGAAGGCTCTGTGTGTTAGACCGGGTTCTCTAGAGAAACAAAACCAATAAAGCTTATATAGAGAGAGAAAGGGAAATTTATCTTAGGAAAATGGCTCACACACTTACAGAAGCTGACAAGTCCGAAGTTCTTGGATCAAACGTCAAGCTGGAGGCTTTTCCTGACTCACACAGCTGCAGGGGCTACGGAGCTCAAGGTTGGCAGGCAGTATACTGGCTGTTGACTCCAACGAATGGCGAATCCAAGATCTCCAGGCTGAATGGTGGATTGTTTGCTTGCAGACAATTGTAGGCAGCACAGCAGAATTCTGATCCACAGTAGAGTGTCTCTTTTGGAAGGATGTCCATAAATATACTGGAAGCAGGCCACACCCCATGGGTTGTTCTTCTGGATCAACATTTTTGTGTCTGATGATCTGAAATCGATCCACTTAGATAAGTGTTTCAGTCTCCTAGATTAAATTAGACCAAAAGAGAATTTCCTTTGTACACCAATGCTGTGGCTCCAAAGAGCATCACTTTTATTGAATTGTGCCTTAGCAAGTTGCCATTGGTTAGATTGAAGGGCATCTTAAGAATAAACCCTGAAAGATTAAAAAAATAAAAAAGTAAACAACAGGTGTTGATGAAGATGCATAGAAATTGGAACCCTCATCCATTGCTTGTGGGATTCTAAAATGTTGCAACCATGTGGAAAACGGTTTGGTGTGGTGGGGTAGTGCCTAAGGCATTTGACTGCTAACCAGAAGACTGGCAGTTCAAACCCACCAGCCACTCCTTGGAAGGAAGATTGGGCAATCTACTCCCCTAGTGATATTGTCTCGGAAACCCAAGGAGGGGTCGCTATGAGTCAGATCGAACTTCACGGCAGTGAGTTTGTTTCTTTCTTTTTGTTTGTTTGTTTGTTTGTACAGAGATACCATATGAACCAGCAATTCCACTTTAGGTGTGTATACTCCACATAATTGAGAACAGGAGCACAAACACATACTTGTATGCCAATGTTTATTGCAGTACTATGGTCAAAAGGTAGAATAGTCCCCGTGTCCATCAACAAATGAATGAATATATAAAATGTGATATATACATGCTATCCAGCCACTCCTCAGAAGGAAGGTTGGGCAATCTACTTCCATAGTGGCACTGCCTCAGAAACCCGAGGAGGGGTTGCTTTGAGTCAGGTCCAACTCAGCAGAACTTAACAACAACGACAAAATAGAGAAATGAAGTCCTGATGCATGCTGTAACATAGATGACCTTTGAAAACATTATGCTGAGTGAAATGCCAGTCACAAAGGGATAAAAACCAAAATCAAACTTTTTGCCATTGAGTTGATTCCAACTTGAAAGGACACTATAGGAACAATAGAACTACCTCCATAGGATTTCTAAGGTTGCAATCTTTAAGGAAGCCAACTGCCACATTTTTCTCCTTCAGAGTGGCTAGAGGGCTCACGTTTCCAACCCAACCTTTCAATTAGCAGCCAAGCACTTACCTACTGTGCAATCAGGGCTCCTTCACAAAGGGACTTGTTGTTGTTGTTACGTGCCATCGAGTCGGCCCCGACTCATAGCGACCCCTCCTTGGGTTTCCGAGGCAGTATCACTACAGAAGTAATATTGCCCAACCTTCCTTCCGATCACAAAGGGACTGGTACCATATAATTTCACTTATACGAAATATCTAGGACAGGCAAGTATATAGAGACCAAAATTGGTGGTTACCAGAGGCAGGTGGTAGAAAGAGAAAAACAGGGGCTGTTTGGGAGATACTGAACTCCTATTAAAGGTGATAAGAAAATTGGGAAATGGATAATCGTAGGGTAGCTCTGAATTAAAATCAGTTTGATGGCCCCTAACAACAACCAAAACAAGGGTTGAACAAACATAATTAATGTCACTGGATTGTACATGTGAAAATGTTAAACTGGCAGTGTGTTACTATATATATTTACCACAATAAAAAAAAATTAAAAAGAAACCCTGATAAATAAACTGTTGAATGTACAATTAGAATGTTGATCAGTGACATTGTGCTTAAAATTGCAAGGCCTTCTTTTTTTTTTTTTTTTCTCCTTGTGATTTGGTGAAAGTTTGTAGGGCATATTGGTTTTCCATTCAATTCATACGCATTTTGTTATATGACATTCATGGCAACCCCCACAGTGTAACTGTACTCTTCCCACTTCCTCCTTGTGGTTACCATTTTCTTTTATCCTTCTCTCCTATTTCTTCCTGCCTTCTGAGCTTTATCCCTGGGCAAATGCTGCTCTTTTGATCTTGAATGGCTGATTGTTCTAAGGAGTGCCTTTTTAAAGGTAGAAGTCATCTTTCAGAAACAGAAGCTTTAGGCTTTCCCAGAGCTATGGATTTGTTTGCATCCCATGAGTTTTACAAATAACACAACTGGATGTGATTTCATCTCTGTTGCAGCTTCTAGAATGCTCAGAGGGCCACCACTGACGAGTATTCAGAAATGCTTTTTGGTATACTGTATAATGGAGTTATGTTTTTCTACCATTGTTTTCCTAAATCTGAGATGAAACTAATGGAATTTTCATGACTGAAATATTAGGAGCTCTGGTGGTACAGTGGAAGGAGGCCTCGTTGCACAGTGGTTAAGCCTTTGGCTCCTAAACCACAAGCCAGAAAGATGTGGCAGACTGCTCCTGTAAAGGTTTACAGCCTTGGAAACCCTATGGGGCAGTCCTACTCTGTCCTATAGGGTGTTTATGAATTGAAAACAACTTGACAGCAGAGGGTTTTGTTGTTTCTGTTGTTGTTTTGAATATTTGGATAATGCCCTTTGCATGCATTCACACATTTACTTACACAATTAACATACACTGAGCTACTACAACCAGAGCCAACATCTAGGAGACCTGTGAAGGCCAGATGTATGAAATAAGCACGTGACTTTGGGTAAATACAAGAAAATAGAAACTGTCGCCAAGTTCACAGGGTAGTTCCACCTAAAGGCACTCAAATTCAATGATTGCTAACATTGTACTGGCCAAGTAATACAAGTGGCCAGAAGCCAGGTTGGCAATGTGACCCTGATCAACCATTTGTCAAACTCTAGGGTAAACACTGAGGATATAAGGCAAATAAGATATAGATCCTGCCCTCCAGGAGCTCAAGATTTGGTGGAGAGGAGGGAGGAAATGTAATTAAATAAGCAAATACAGTGTCAGAGGGAAGAGCAGGTAGAATATATACAAGGGAATTAGCAGAAACAGTGACTCTAGGTAGTTCCAAGTACGCAGGAAAGGAATCATGGGAAAACCCAGCTCACACCACTGGGATGAGCACACACTCAACCAGCAAGGAGAAGATCAATTCAGGGAATAATGCCAGAGCTGTCTAGCAATATTCCCATAATCATTTACTCAATCTAAAAATCAAAATATAAATGCATAGGAAGTAGTTATAAATCCATTTTGGACTTGACATCTGCAGTCTACTTGTGACTACCTAGGACATATAATTTGTATAAATGTTAATTCATGTAGCCTCCAATTACTGGCTATAATGATGACCTACAAAAAAGTACAGATTCACTAATTAATGGACTGAAATGTAGTCAAGAAGTAGATGGGGTCTTATTAAGTGCATAATAACAATATTCTACAATCTAGCTTGGTGTATAATTAGCTGCTTTATTGATTTTTTTTTAGGCACATCTTCATAATGACTTTTGTTCCTACTTTTCCAGAGAGCCTGGGCCCAAAATAGGGAATAAAATTGTAATACATTTGGCCTTGAAACAAAATGAATTGGCTAATTATCAGTGTTTGTTGTTGTTAGTTACTCTTGAGTAGGCTCATTTTGACCTTAACACAGATAGTGGCTGTTACTGTTAGGTGTGGTAGAGTCAATTTCAACTCATAGCAAACCAATGTGACAAAGCAGAACTAACTGCTCTATAGTGTTTTCTAGGATGTAATCTTTACTGGAGTAGATCACTGGGCCTTTCCTTCATGGAGCACTGGCTTGACTCAAATTGCAAACCTTTCAGTTAGCAGCTGAGCACTTAACCATTCTGACACCAGGGTTCCTATTCCAGTGGAGAAGTACAAAATATTTTCTTTTCCCTATTTGGAAACACCTAATAATAAACCACTATGAGTCAGGTCCGACTCGATGGCACATAACAATAAACAAAAAATAATAAACCAAAAAAAAAAAAAAACACCTCACTGCTGTCGAGTTGGATTCAACTCATAGCTACCCCTCCTTGGATTTCCAAGGTACTATCTTAGCGTAGTGGCTAAGACACTTGCCTGTTAACCAGGCGGCTGGCCGTTCAAACCCACCTGCCACTCCTCAGAAGGAAGGTTGGGCAATCCTACTTCCATAGTGATACTGCCTCGGAAACCCAAGGAGGGGTCATATGAGTTGGGGCTGACTTGACAGCACATAACAACAACAACATCTGTACGGAAGTAGATTGCCCAGTCATACTTCTGAGGAGTGACTCGTTGGTTTGAACCACCAGCCTTCTGGTTAGCAGTCAAATGCCTTAGGCACTACGCCACCAAAGATACATTATATAAAGGGTGATATTCTTTTGAAAATTAACTTTGTTTGGTTGGGACTTCTAAATTGGCTGATTTTTAAGGAAGGAAGCATAAAACTATTTAGTCAAATACAAAGTATAGTTTAGATCATTTAAAGGGAAGAGAGCTTCTCAGGTGGTTCTTTCAATATCAGATCTCTTCTTTTGTAATTTGCAACTTTTTATAACTATCCCACCACTCTCACTCTGTTGTGTTTATTTTCTTATCTCTCCTCCTCACCAAACCTTTTTACTCCGGATCGATTTTGGTTAAACTGAACCATACGTGATGAATTTACAAAATTTAGTTCCATTTCAGGACCTCTCATTTGAAAATCCCAGCCTTATATTCCAAACTAAATATGCTGCTTCCATATGCATTCACTGGTAAAAAATGCTCAGGAATTAAATAAAACTAAGAAGAGAATCCACATTGCAGATTAAGACATTCTGTGTTTTTCTTAAGTTTTGTGGCTATAATGCTTCATTTCTGACAGACTTTCTTCTCAACAATGAAAAGTGATCACTTCTCTTGAAAACCAAATAAATCCCAATATCAGATTGTTTTGCAGGAACATACTGTATTAAGAGGAGCTCTGGTAGCCTAGTGCCCTAAGGCACATGACTGCTAACCAGAAGGCTGGAGGTTCAAAGCGACCAGCCACTCCTCAGAAGGAAGATTGGGCAATCTACTTCCATAGTGATACTGCCTCGGAAACCCAAGGAAGGGTCGCTATGGGTCGGGGCCAACTGGATGGCATGTAACAACAACAACACTGTATTAAGTATATTACATGGATTTAAATTTGAAGTTAAAGACTATTTCTCTGAGAGTTAGTAATAGAGTCAGAAGAAGTAGGCTCAGAGGGCCAGCTTTTAAAATGCTGTGGAGACATCATCCTCTTGGCTGCTCATGTATTGTACAGCTCTGAAGTGCACATTTTGACAAGGTGTGCTCCAGGCAGCTTGTGTTCTCAACAAGCTGGAAACTTCCATGGTCACTTGATGAAATAAAACCAAAACCAAACCCGCTGCCATCGAGTCAGATCCAACTCATAATGAACCCTCCTTGGGTTACCAAGGCAGTATTAATGCAGAAGTCGATTGCCCAACCTTCCTTCTGAGGAGTGGCTTGTGGATTTGAACCACCAGCCTTCTGGTTAGCAGCCAAATGCCTTAGGCACTATCCCACCAGAGCTCCCTTAATGATGAAACAGGCCAGAAAAAAAAGGGGGGGGGGAGGCAGAATTAAAAGCAAAATGAAAAGTATGACAGTCCAAAGAGCAGAAATTTAAAATGAAAAAGTAAGTGATCAATGAACAGTGGGGGAAAGGAAGCTGGAATTTAAATTGATAAAGAAAAAATTATGAACCATCAGGAAGTGTGAAGACAAATAAGATAGGTGAGTAAATGAAACAAAATGATTTGGTTATATCAGTAATGATGGTAATGGACCCAATAAAATCAAAGTTCATACTATGTGTAAGCTGTAATGTAAGGCAGACAAAAAAATGGATTTTTCTTCTTTATAATCACTCTTCCCTCAAGGTGTGGCTCTCACTGCAACTTTTTGATACACAGCAATGCTCTGTAATGAAAGGATTAGTAGGATACCATAATACTTTATCTGACTATATTATTCTCTGAGATTATAAAAATTATTAGCTCATCACTGCAATTTAACTTAGGTACATGCATATGCTCATTGTTGCTAAGAAGAGTGCAATATTAATGAGTTATTTGCAAGAATTGCTAATTGCAAATAATTTGTTTTAATATCAAATATTTCTATAGAGTGAGCTCTCAAGATAGAAATCATAAGTATCTTTGTGTACCAAACATATATTTTATGTCATCAATGTCTTTCTTTCATATTCTGTCATGCTGCATTCAGTTCCCGGTTTTCTAGGCACACCCTGGATTTCCCTCCTCTCCCACCTCCTCACCAATCCTTCCACTCCAAGTAGCTAAACTTGTCAGATCAGTGTGTCCAAGTTCTACAAATCCCAGACGAAATACTGTCCTTTTGGCAGAGATTCCCTTCATTCCTCAACCACATGCATTATCTGTCTCACAGGAACCCCCATAGCAGTATGTCTTTGATGCTGTCAGTTGCTGTCACTATCACCCCATGTACAACAAAATGAAACATTGCCCAGTCCAGCACCATCTTCATGCTCACAAGCACGTTTGAGTCCTTTGTTGTAGACCCTGTGTATTTTGAGTGCCTTCCAACCTGTGGGGCTCATCTTCCAGCACCCCGTCAGGCAACATTCTGTTGTGATCTACAGGGTTTTCTTGGCTAATATTTGGAAGTAGATCATAAGGCCTTTTTCCTATTATGTCTTAGTCTGGAAGCTCCACTGAAACCAATGACCCTGCTGGTATTTCAAGAACTGGTGGCATAGGTTTCAACATCATAGTAGCATGCAAGCCACTATGGTATGACAAATTGATAGGTGGGAAATATAAAATGCTTCCATCAAGAATAACTCTCTTCATCATAATAAAATATGTATTTTCGGTATTTGTCTTATCTTCCAGAAGTTCACAATATTGATGAATATTTCTGTAATTCTTACTCTGTGCCAGAAAGTCTATAGAATGTAGACTTTTTTATTTTAATTTCAAATTCATATATATACCCAATGTATTAGCTATCAATTGCTGTTGTGATGATTAAGGTTGTGTGTCAACTTGGCTGTCCCATGATTCTAAGTGGTTTAGCAGGCATTTGACTGCTAACCAGAAGGCTGACAATTCAAACCCACCAGCCACTCCTTAGAAGGAAGGCTGGGCAATCTACTTCTGTAGTGATACTGCCTTGGAAACCCAAGGACGGGTCACTGTGAGTCAGGACCGACTTGACGAGGGCAGTGAGTTTGGATTTTTTTAGTTTGATATAGTCATTTCCCATGACAAGATTTAATATAATGCAATAACCTCCACGATGAAATCTGCTATGAGCAGTTAATCAGTTCAAAGGGAGTTTCCATCAGGGTGTGGTCTGCTTCCTGCATATATGGAAAAGTTCTGCCAAAGTTCTCTGGCTTTTTGTTTGAGATCCTGTATCTGGCTCATCATCATACGGACTTGAACCAGTATGCTGCTATAGTGCCTGCCTATCTTGGGATTGTTGCCTTCACAGCCTGTGAACCAACAACCTGCCATTTTACATGACAACCTGGCCTCCACAGCCAGCAGTCTGCTATATTGTCTGCTGATCTTGGGTTCATCAGCCCCTGCAGCTGTATGAGTCCAGAGGAGCCCCAGCCTAACATTTGACCCAGGGACCTGGGACTTCCCAGCCTCTGCAACTACTTGAGTGAGCCCTTTCCTTGAGATAGTATCTCTCTCTCTCTCTCTCTGTCTAAGGATACACACACATATACATATGTACCCTTGATTGCTCTTACTTCTCTAGAGAACTCAGCCTAAGACAGCTATGTAATAAATTACTCAAAAACTCAGTGAATTACACAACACACATTCATTATCTCAGAGTTTCTGTGGGGCGGGTATCGGGTGGGTATAGATTGTGGTGCTTCTTTCATGAGGTATCGGTAGAGTTGTTAGCTGGGGCTTTGGTCATCTCAAGACTCAGCTGGGTCTAGGGAATCTGCTTCCAATCTCACTCACATGGTTGCTGGCCAGAGCTCTGAATTGTTTCAGCTTGGTTCATTCATGGCTCACAAAGCTACACCGGAAGGGACTTAAATTTTTTAAGTGTTGGTGAATTGGAAAGTTAAACGGAATGGGAACAATTAAGGGTGAACACTCTGGTACGCACTTGCATAACAACCAAATCTCTACACTGAGTCGAAAACAGCTGTGCCCAGTTCAAAGATGGCAGCCAACTACTTTGAATGTGTATTACTCTCCACAGTCCTGACAGCAATCCGGTATCACACATCAGGGTCCTAAAGGGCTCACTATACTTCTTTCAACTCTCCCAGAATTTTTCCTGTTTTGGTTAGCATTCTGGATCACCCACATTTTAAAAATTTGGATCTGTTACAGTTTTGCTTTGCTGGCTGTGACTGAAATAGTTCAAAATGGCTTGAAGCCCTGTTGCTGGCAGAATTTTGTTCCTTGCCACATGGGCCTCTCTGTAGGAAGCCTACATGTTCTTATGATATAGCCTTATTATGGTAATGAGAAAGCTACAAAATGAGAGAGAGACCAAGAGGGAAGCTACAGTCTTTTTATAACCTAATGTCTGTAGTGATACCGCCTCGGAAACCCAAGGAGGAGTCACTATGAGTCAAGTCCAAGTTAACGGCACATAACAACAACACAACAACAATCTTGGACATGACAGCACATTATTTCTACTATATTACATTCATTAGGTCAAATCAGTGAATCCATTAGTCATACAAGTGCATGAGTACCAGCAAGCTAGATCACTGGAGGCCAATTTAAAAACAAAACAACAACAGCAACAAAAAACAGTTTCCATCAAGTCATTTCAAACTCATGGTGACTCTATGTATGTCAGAGTGAAATAGTATTCCATAAGATTTTCAATGACTGATTATTCAGAAGTAGATCACCAGACTTTTCTTCTGGGGCAACTCTGGTAGACTTTATCCACCAACCTTTCTGTTAACAGCTGAGCAAGTTACCTGTTTGTACCACCCAGAGACTCCAGGGGCCAACTTAGAGGATGCTAATTACCACATGGGAGCTCTGGTGGCATAGTGCCTAATGCTAACCAGAAGGCTATTGGTTCAAACCCACCAGCCACTCCTTGGAAGGAAGGTTGTGGAATCTACCATAGTGATACTGCCTCAGAAACCCAAGGAGGGGTCGCTATGAATCAGGTTCCACTCAAAGGCAGTGTGTAATTACCACATATGATTAACGCGAGAGTTATACAATGAATGATTGATGAATAAATAATAAACTTATTAAGCCCCTTGAACTTGTGGATTTATAACTTTGATCAAATTTTAGGAGATTTACATTTTTGTATTTTCCAACTTTTCTGCCCCTCCTTTTTTTTTCTTTTTCAGGCTCTCATTACATATATTAGGCTATATGATGCTGTCCCATTCGATAATGCTCTGTTAATTCTTTTCATTATTCAGACTTCTTTCTTCTGTGTATTTTATTCTGTATAGTTTCTATTTCTATGTGTTCAAGTTAATTTTTCTTCTTCTGCAATCTCTGTGTCAATCCTATAGTTAATCCTACCCAATGTATTTTTCATCTCAGACATTGTATTTTTTTTTTTTTTTTAATTTTCAGAATGCTGATTTGGGTCTTCTATATATAT
>NW_006921606.1:16755369-16759436 GCF_000298275.1 Orycteropus afer afer
TCTCCTTATACCCATGCTTTCATCTACATTGTTGAACATATAAAGTACATTATAAACCAAAAACCCCAGGCCCACTGCCATCAAGTTGATTCTGACTCATATCTACCCTACAGGACAGAGTATAACTGTCATATAGAATTTCCAAGGCTGTATATCTTTATGGAAGCAGACTGTCCCATCATTCTCTCATGGAGCAGCTGGTGGGTTCAAACTGCCAGCCAGCCTTTAGGTTAGCAGCCAAGTGCCTTTACCACTGCACTAGCAAAGCTCCTTCATAACACTGCTTAATTCTCCTTGTTTATTAATTAAATTCTATCATGTTTGATTTTTGAATTTGTTTCTATACCTTTATTTTTCTACCTTTATGGGTTATCTTTCTTCTCTCCATATCTCTGGATGCTGAGCAAAATTTAATTGGTTGCCATAGAACATGGATTTTACATTGTTGGGTGCTGAAATTTGGGGAGAGGGTTATTATTCCATTAAATATTTGAGGGTTTTTATTTAATTTTTTTTAAAGATGTAGTTCAGTTACTTGGAAGTAGTTTGATCCTCTTGAGGCTTACTTTTTAAGCTTTCTTAGGTGTGTCCTGAACAGTATTTAACCTGGGGCTATCCCTTCTAAGGACTCTGCCTCACATGTTAAGAAGTGTTTCCTTACTGTTGTTGTTGTTGATAGGTGCCTTTGAGTCATCTCCGACTTATAGGGACCCCAAGCACAACAGAATGAAACACTGCCTGGTTCTGTGCCAGCCTCACGATCCTTGCTATACTCGAGTCCATCATTGCAGCCACTGTGTTCATCCATCTCATTGAGGATCTTCCCCTTCTTCTTTGATCCTTCACTTTACCAAGCATGATATCCTTCTCCAGGGAAAAGTTCCTTTGACAACATGACCAAAGTAGGTGAGATGAAGTCTGGCCATTCTTGCTTCCAAGGAGCATTCTGTCTGCACTTCCTTCAGGATAGATTTGTTAGTCATTTTAGCAGTCCATGGTACTCTTAGCATTCTTCTGTAACACCACAACTCAAAAGCATCAACTCTTCTTCAGTCTTCCTTATTTATTGTCCAGCTCTCACATGCATCAGAGGCTATTGAAAATACCATGGCTTGTGTCAGGTGCACCTTAGTCTTCAAGGAGACATCCTTGCTCCTCATCACATGAAAAGGGTCCTTTGCAGCAGATTTGCCCTACGCCATATGTCATTTGATGTCTTGACTGCTGCTTCCATTGACGCTGATTGTAGAGCCAACTAATATGAAATCCTTGACAACTTCTGTCTTATCTCCATCCACCATGAAGCTGTTTATTGGACCAGTTGTGAAGATTTTTGTTTTCTTTATATTGAGGAGTAATCCATACTGCAGACTATAGTCTTTAATCTTCATCAGTAAGTGCTTTGAGTCATCCTCACTTTCAGCAAGCAAAGCTGTGTCATCTGCATGTCGTACATTGTTAATGAGTCTTCCGCCAATCATGATGCCACATTATTCTTCATATAATCCAGCTTCTTGGATTATTTTCTCAGCATACAAGTTGAGTAAGTATGGTGAAAGGATACAACCCTGATGCACTTCCTTCTTGATTTTGAACCATGTGGCATCCCCTTTTTCTGTTCAAATGTCAGCCTTCTGATCTACGTACAGGTTCTTCATGAGTACAATCAAGTGTTCTGGAATTCCTATTCTTCTCAATGTCATCCACAATTTGTCATGACTCACACAATTGAATGTTTTGGCATAGTCAATAAAACCTAAGTAAACATCTTTCTGGTAGACTTTGCTTTCAGCTAAGATCCATCTGACATCAGCAATGATATTCTGTATTACACTTCCTCTTCTTAATCCAGCATGAATTTCTGGAAGTTCTCTGTTAATATAGTGCTGCAGCCATTTTTGAATTATTTTCAGTAAGATTTTTACTTGTGTGTGATATTAATGATATTGTTCAATAATTTTCACATTCTGTGAGATCACCTTTCTTTGGAATGGGTACAAATATGGATCTCCCCCAGTTGGTTGGCCAGGTAGCTATCTTCCAAATCTCTTTATGTAACCAAGTGAGTGCCTCCAGTGCAGTCTCCATTTGTTGTAACTTATCAATGGGAACTGGGGCAGAGGAGGAATCAACCTCAGGGATCCAGGTGAGGAGAAGGTATCCAGGCACCCCCAAAGCAGCAGGGCAGAAGAACCAGAGAGTGGAGATGAATAGGCCTGGAGACTGGGACCAATGGGAGTGAGCTGCAGGAATCCAGGTGAGGAGAGGGAACCCAGGAATGCCCAAAGCAGCAGGGTGGGAGAGCAGGAGAAAGGGGATTAAAAGGCCCAGGAACCGGAACAGAGGAGGAATCAGCTGCAGGAATCCAGGTGAGGAGAGGGAACCCAGGCACACCCAAAGCATCAGGGTGGGAGAACCAGAGAACAGAGACAAATAGGCCCGGGAACCAGGACCGATGGGAATGAGCTGCAGAGATCCAGGTGAGGAGAGAGAACACAAGCATGCCCAAAGCAGCAGGGTGGGAGAACCAGAGAGCAGAGATGAATAGGCCCGGGGACCAGGACCGATGGGAGAGAACTGCAGGGATCCAGGTGAGGAGAGGGAACCCAGGCATGCCCAAAGCATCAGGGTGGGAAAACTGCAGAGCAGAGACAAATAAAATAAGCCCAGGGCCACCAATGGGAGTGAGCTGCAGGTATCCAGATGAGGAGAGGGAACCCAGGCACGCCCAAAGCAGCAAGGTGAGAGAACGGGAGAGTGGAGAAGAATTGGCCCGGGAACCAGGACCGATGGGAGGGAATCACAGAGATCCAGGTGAGGAGAGGGAACCCAGGCATGCCCAAAGCAGCAGGGTGGGAGAGCAGGAGAAAGGGGATTAAAAGTCCCAGGAATCAGGACAGAGGAGGATTCAGCCACAGGGACCCAGGTAAGGGTGGTAGGAGAGGTTTCCAATAGGGAGACAAACTTGTCTGTTGGTTTGTCATACCATGGTGATGTGTTGATGTGAGTTTTGAGGCTGAGCCACTGGTGTTCCAAACCCAGCAGGATGCAAATGGTGCACAGATATCAGCCCAACTTACAGACTGAGACAGACTAGGAAGAAGGAGGAGGCCGTCCACTTCTAAAAGAATTGGCCAGGGAAAGTCTTATGAATAGCAAAGAAACACTGTCTGATACATTACCGTAAACTTTATGAATAGTCCCGTTAGGTTAGAAGGCTCTCAAAATAGGACTGGAAAAGAGCTGCATCATCAGAGTAAACCCAGCATTACTCATATGGATAAGGTAAAGCTTTCAAGACCTCCATTTGCTGATGTGGTACCACTCAAATCGAAGAGAAACAGCTGCAGACATTCATTAATCATTGGAACATGGAATGTATGAAGTGTGAATCTAGGAAAATTGGAAGTTGTCAAATATGAACTGCAATGCATAAAGATTGATATCCTTGGCATTAGCGATCTGAAATGGATGGGTTTTGGCCATTTTCAATCAGACAACCATATGATCTACTATACCGGGAATGACAGTTTGAAGGGGAGTGGCATGGCATTCATCATCAAAAAGGATGTTTCAAGATCTGTCCTAAAGTGCTGTCAGTGATAGGATAATATCCATACGCTATAAGGAGGACCTGGTAATATGATTATTATTCAAATTTATGCACCAACCACCAATGCCAAAGATGAAGAAATTGAAGATTTTTATCAACTTCTGCAGTCTGAGATGGACTGAATATGCAATCAGGATGTGTTAATTATCACTGGTGACTGGAATACAGAAGTTGGAAACAAAGAAGAATCATGGGTAGTTGGAAAATTTGGCCTTGGTGACAGAAATAATGCTGGAACTCACATGGTAGAATTTTGCAAGACCAACGACTTATTCATTGCAAACACCTTTTTTCAACAACACAAATGGCAGCTCTACACGTGGACTTCACCAGATTAAACACACAGGAATCATGTTGACTACATCTGTGGCAAGAGGCAGTGGAAAAGCTCAATATCTTCAGCCAAAACCAGGCCAGGAGCTGATTGTGGAACAGACCATCAAATGCTCATATG
>NW_006921606.1:16760947-16768948 GCF_000298275.1 Orycteropus afer afer
ATGCCAATGAAAGCAGCAGTCAGGACATTAGATGACGTGTAGCACTGGGAAGGTCAACTGTGAAGGAACTGTTTCAAATGCTGAGGAGCAAGGATGTCTCCTTGAGGACTAATGTGCGCCTGGCACAATCCATATTTCCAATTGCCTCGTATGCATGTGAGAGCTGGACAACGAATAAGGAAGACCTAAGAAGAATTGATGCTTTTGAGTTGTGGTGCTGGCGAAGAATGCTGAAAGTACCACGAACTGCTAAAAGAACTAACAAATCTGTCCTGGAGGAAGTGCACCCGAAATGCTCCTTGGAAGCGAGAATGGCCAGACTTTGTCTCATCTGCTTTGGTCATGTTGTCAGAAGGGACCATTCCCTGGAGAAGTATGTCATGCTTGGTAAGGTGGAGGGTCGATGAAAGAGGGGAAGTCCTTCGACGAGATGGATTGACATGGTGGCTGCGATGATGGGCTCAAATATAGCAAGGATCATGGAGCTGACATAGGATCGGGCAGTATTTCATTCTGTTGTGCATGGGGTTGCTATGAGTCGGAAACAATTCAATGACACCTAATAAGAACAACAACAACAACAACATCAATGTATATTCCATCAATTCCTGGAGGCTTGTTCCTTGCCAATTCCTTCCCTGCTGCTTTGACTTCTTCTTTCACTACCATTAGTTCTTGATCATATGCCATCTCCTCAGACGAATGAATGCTGACCAATTCTTTTTGGTACAGTGATTCTGTGTATTTCTTCCATCTTCTTTTGATGCTTTCTGCATCATTCAATATTTTGCCCATAGAATCTTTCAGTATTGCAACTCGAGGCGTAAATGTTTTCCACAGTTCTTTCAGCTTGAGAAATGCCAAGCATGTTCCTCCCTTTTGGTTTTCTAACTCCAGGTCTTTGCACATTTGATTATAGTACTCGGCTTTGTCTGCTTGAGCTGCTGTTTGAAATCATCTGTTCAGCTCTTCTATCTTGTCATTTCTTCCATTTGCTTTAGCTACTCTCTGCTCAATGGCAAGTTTCAGAGTCTCTTCTGTCATCCATTTTGGTCTTTTCTTCCTTTCCTGTCTTTTTAATGACCTCTTGCTTTCTGCATAGATGATGTTCTTGATGACATTCCATAATTCCTCTGGTTTTTAGTCATTGGTGTTCAATGAATCAAATCTATTCTTTAAATTGTCTCTCAATTCAGGAGAGATATTATCAAGGTAATATTTTGGCTCTCATAGACTTGTTTTAATTGTCTTCAACTTCAACTTGAATGTTCATGTGAGCAGTCGATGGTCTGTTCTACAATTACCTCCTGACCTTCTTTTGGCTGAAGATATTGAACTTCTCCATCGCCTCTTGCCACAGATGTAGTCAATCTGATTCCTGTGTATTACATCTGGTGAAGTCCATGTGTATGCTCTTGTTGTAATGTGCCATTGAGTTAGCTCCGACTCATAGTGACCCCTCCTTGGGTTTCTGAGGTGGTATCACTACTGAAGTAGATTCCCCAACCTTCCTTCTGAGGAGTGGCTGGTGGGTGAACCACCAGCCTTCTAGTTAACAGTCAAGTGCCTTAGGCACTATGCTACTTATGTTGTTGAGAAAAGGTATTTGCAATGAATAAGTCTTTAGTCTTGCAAAATTCTATCATGCAATCTCCAGTGTTAATTCTATCTCTAAGACCATAACTGAGTGATTCTTCTTTGTTTCCAACTTTTCATTCCAGTCACCAGTGATAATCAACACATCTTGATTGCATGTTCAATGAATTTCAGACTGCAGAAGTTGGTAGAAATCTTCAATTTAGTCATCTTTGGCTTTGGTGGTTGGTTTGTAAATTTGGATAATAGTAGTATTAATTGGTCTTCCTTGTAGGAATATGGGCATTATCCTATCACTAACAGTGTTGTACTTCAGGACATATCTTGAAACAGTCTTTTTAACAAGGAATGCCACATCATTTCTCTTCTATTTGTCATTCCCAGCATAATAGATCATATGGTTGTCTGATTCAAAATGGCTGAAACCAGTCCATTTCAGCACACTAATGCCCAGGATATAAATCTTTATGCTTTCCATTTCATTTTTGGCAACTTCCGATTTTCCTAGATTTATAGTCTGTACATTCCAAGTTCCAATTATTAATGGATGTTTGCATCTGTTTTTGCGCATTTTGAGTCATGACACATCAGCCAGTGGAAATCCCGAAAGATTTACTCTATCCATATTGTTAAGGTTGTCCCTAATCTGAGGAGTCAGCTCTTCCCCAGTTGAATGTTGAGTGCCTTCCGACTTGATGGGATCATCTTCCAGCACTGTGGAACGATGTTTCAAGGTTGTTCCTGAAGTTTTCCAGTAATATATCAGAGAGTGTTTCACTGCTATTAATAGGGTTTTCACTGGTCAATTCTTTGAGAAGTGAAAGGCCTCTTCCTTCTTCTGAGTCTGTCTAAGCCTGGAATCACCACTGAAATCTCTCTAACATTGGATAACCTGTTGGCATTTTGCAACCCAATGGCATAGCCTCCAGTCTCACAGCAACATGTAAACCACCACAGGATGACAAACTGACAGACAAATTTGTCTCTCTTAGTTGTTCCTAACTGCTCTGCACCTGCCTACCTCAGACCCCTACCTTAATGTAGAGCCACATCCAAGTGAAAAACAGCCTTCAAGCCCTGGGCCAGCCTGCCTTAGGCCCTTGCCTTAATATATTCCCTTACTAGCTTATGGAAACATGAGTTTTTCTTGGCCCTGTAGAACTTGAGTGGTTGCTTCACCTGCTCCTTTCTGGTGGTTCATTTCCTGTCTCAGTAGTTTCCTCACACATATGAGGTAATCAGTTCCCTGTTGAACATTTGAGGGGAATCCTCTCCAGATCCTGGAAACTCAAACACTTACATACTCTCTTTTCCCCTTTCTATCTCTTTTTCTGTAGGTCTTTGCTTTCCATACTCTGCCCTGTGAATTGTGGCCACCTTGACTCTCTTGTCTAAAGACTAGTCTAAAGTCTAGAGACTCTTCAAATTTGAGAGGCCAGCAGCCTGTGCTTGGTTTCTCCATTCCTACCATTCCTAGCTTGTAGTCTGAAAACTCAACAGGCTATATACAATCACAGGGCTCATTTCATTCATTTTTCTTTTCTCAGGGAGTATGTTGTTATTGTTGTTATGTGCTGTTGAGACGGACCTGACTCATAGCGACCCCTCCTTGGATTGCTGAGGCAGTATCACTATGGAAGTAAATTGCCCAACCTTCCTTCTGAGGAGTGGCTAGCAGTCAAGTGCCTTAGGCACTATGCTACCAGAGATAGTACTACACTATCTGTTATCCAACACCTGAAAGCAATTATTTCATATATTTTGGTTGGATTTTTGGTTGTTAACATTGAGAGGAAGAGGTAAATCCAATACCTTTTATTTTATCATGGCCCAAAGTTGAAATCAAGTACTGTTGATATTTGACTCTAACCCAAGCATATGAAATTTATTCTATATGTGTTCTTCCATATTTTATTATAGTAGTTGGAATACTAACAATGGTAGCTGTTTCTGTTGTTGTTATATTCCGTCAAGTCAGACTTGACTCATAGAGACCCCTTCTTGGGTTTCTGAGGTGGTATCACTATGGAAGTAAATTGCTCAACCTTCCTTCTGAGGAATGGCTGGTGGGTTTGAACTGCCAGACTTCTGGTTAGCAGTCAAGTGCCTTAAAGAACTATGCTACCAGAGCACTTAACAATAGTAGCAGTACTACAAATATCATTTAATGTGGCAGCTCCCAAAGTATGATGTACAGATACCTGGGGGGTCCCTGAGACTCTTTCAGTGGGTCCACAAGGTCAAAAACATTTTTATAATACTGACAATGTATCACTATATATTATTATTTTTTCACTGTGCTTGCATTTGCATTAACGTTGAAAAACATATTGGTGCATACAACTTCTCTTGCTTTAGCATGACTCAAGGCAGTGGTACCAAACTGTACAAGTGATTATTGTGTACTGTACCATCACAGACTCATTAAAAATAAAATTCTGATTTAACTTAAGAATATTCTTGTTGATGAACATATTTTGGCCTTTGTATGTACATCTTATTAATATTCTATGCAATCAAATGGTAAGTACACATATAGCACTTCTGGTAATAAGGTAAAATGCTTGTTTCAGGAAAAAACAGCTGCTTAATTGAGTTATGAGCTAGCCATTTGTTCTTGGAGCACCATTTTTACCAGAAAGAATGACTGAAACAAAACTGTGGTTATTTAGACTTGGATGTTAATGCAGCTATTTTCTCCAAAATGAAGTGAAAATGTACTTTAAATAAAGCAATGTAGAGTATGTTTTGTCACTAATAAACTGAAACTTTCAAGCAAAAATTAGAATGTTGGAAAACTTGAATCTGCCTATGTGACCTTAACTTTTCCAGTTCCTAAAGACCCTAATAAGATTGGTGGTGATGTAAAAAAAATGTGATTGTTTTTAATATATTATGAAAAACTGTGTCAACCTTTGGATGACTTGCACAATTCATTGGACCAATATTTTCCAAATGATCAATGATGTTAAGAAAATCATACATAAGTAAAAGATCTTTTCAAAGTGTAAGTAGACAAATGGATTTTAGTGCAATAGAGAATGAAAGGTTAATTGATATGAATTCAGATTCTATATTGCAACTAACCTGTAAGAGCTTATTATCATTGAGGTTAATATAGTATTAAAGAAGACTTTTCACAATTATCTGAGAAGATTATTAAAATATTCCTCTTTCTTCCAGCTACATACTTGAGTTTTCTTCATATACTTCAACCAAAACAACAAACTGCAATCAATTGAATACAGAAGTAGATATGAATATTGAGCTGTCTTCTCTTTAGCTGGAGATTAAAGAAATTTGTGAAAATGAAATACAGTGTCACTCTTCTCAGTAAATTGTATTTGCTTGAGAAATATAGTAATTTTTCAAAAAATATTGTAATATGCAATGTGTTTATTATTATTTAAAATGAATTATATAAATATCTTTAAATTTTGTTTTAATTTCTAACACAGTAAATATTAATAGATAAGAGGTCACATAAACAAAATATCTTGGGCAGATGGCTCAATAATTTTTAAGAGTTTAAAGGGGACTTGAAATAAAAAAGTAAAGAGAGAGAGAAATATTAATCTAGTATGTACTGGACAGTATGTGCCTGAATCTATCCCAAGATCTTCTTAATATAAAGTGTCTCATTAGATCTTCACAAAAATCCTATGAGATAAATGCAAAGATTATAGACATTTTATACTTATGGAACCTGAGCTTGAATACGTTGTTTAATTTGTCCAAAATCACACAACTAGGAAGCAGGGGAATTGGTCATAGATATTTTGCTTAGGAGGCAGAGATGATTTGTTCCAGACTGCTAATCTGAAGTTTGGCAGGTCAAACCCACTCAGCAGCACCGCAGAAGAAAGACCTGGTGATCTCCTTCCATAAATATTATAGTCAAGAAAGCCCTATGGAACAGGTCTACTTGTAACGTAGGGTTGCTGTGAGTTGGAATTGATTTGATGTGAAAGGATTTGTTTAATTGATAATTTGAAAGACTTTCTCTTTGATTATAGAATTTTTAATAATTCAAATAAAAAGATAGATATATGAAGAGAGGGAGAGACTATATGAGAGAAGACACTTGACCAATTTTTTTTTTTTTTTTAATCATAGAGAAATGGGTTAGGAGTTAGCGTATCTGAGTCCATGACTCAACTTTTCAGCAAATTATAGTGCATTTTTTCGGCAATTTCCAGATGAGATTGAACCAGATCAAGAGTTCTTAGCGTTGTTCACTCCAAAGAATATAATACATTACTGTTATTATTTTCAGTTTTGATATTTGAATATCTTACTGGCAGCTCTAATTAGACTCTCTAGCCCCCAAATCATATAATGTATTCAACTCCCAGTGAGAGGTCTGATGGCCTTGACATTCATGTTGATTCACTGAGTTGACTCAATTCCAGTTAAAAACAAAGAAACAGCATCTCAGATAGCCTGTTCAATCTTACTACAGGAAATAGCCTACTTACATAAACTGTCAGCCTTTACAGTCTGGCACTAAAATTTTATTCCTGTTTGCCTCAGTACTAAATGGTGTCTTTGCAAAAGTAATAATGATATTTAAGACTTCATGCAGATATTTAAGGGCTCATTACCCTGAATGTTGGCCAATTTTTGTAATATCAACCAGACAATTTTCCATGGCTCAACACCAAACAAAACTTCCAGGATATTTCTTTTCATCTTATTGAAATATACCAAGAATGTGCTGAATATTCCTCAAGACACTTGAACAATATCATTGCATTGTAGATTAATATGGCCTAAAGCAATTTGTTAATTAATCACCAATCATAAAATCACCAAGCAACTTTGCCTTCTAAGGTAACTAGCAAACAATCAAAGATGGGACTCATGACCCAAATCATCCTTACATTATCTCCCATTTACACAAAAGTGTGAATGTATCATTAAAGAGTGGCATACTGTCTATTATTATACTTAAATTAGTACCTCTAATATATCCAAGTTGGTTTTGACTAGCAGCATTTTTGCCTATCCTCTATCCAGTATCTCTTGTTATACAATAAGACATCACTACTTCTAAAATCATGTTAGAGTACAAATGAAATCAGTTCTGCAAATGTCTATTTCTATTTCTATTTCAAATGAGCTCTCTTTCCTAATACCTTCATATATTTTCAAGAATTATTATTCAAGCTTTGGTTGATCATTGGGTTTTCTGCTTACCTCATGTACCCTATATTCTGAACAAAATCTCACATTTGAGTCTTTAGAACCTTATACTATGCTTTAGTTGTTTTGTGACCCACAATGGGAAAATGGGAGCCTCATAATTAGATCAACAAATACAAAAAACAAAAAAATAAAACAGATCTGGTGTAGAATATGACCTCAGGCTTAGCCACTTAATAGCTGGTGACCCTGAATAAATTACTTTGCCTTGCTGACCCTTCTCTTCATGTATGAGTTGGAAATAATATCTACATGCCTGAGGATTTGCATGATGGTAATAAACACTTTGTATAGATCAGAATAAAAGTAGATTCTCTGTAAATTGAACTGATGGATATAGTAATGATGCTCATAAAGAAAATGAGAAACTCATGTCCTTAAGTAATTCTCATCTTCATTACCAAAACCAAACCAATCTCACTGCTATCAAGTCAATTCTGAGTTGTAGAGACCCCCATGGGGTTAAATACTTCATCTTCCTCCTGAAGAGCAGCTGGTGGGTTTGAACTGCTGACCATATACTACACCACCAGAGCTCCTTTCATCTTCATTAGTTTTTTTTTTAAATTTTTTTATTATGAAAAATTTCAAATATACATAAAATGTATGACTTTTGTGAGGAAAACCTGTATATCTACCACACACATATGCGTGCACACACACAGTCATTTAATAGTAAGGTCACTAAAAGAATGAATGAAAAAGTAATCAGTTGTTTTGCTCCTTGGATGAGCTAACAAGTACACAGATACCAGATTTTTCTTTTCCATAATTTTATGGAAAAAAATTAGCCTTAATCCTGGAATGAGACAAAATCACCTTTGCATTTTTCACCTTTTGCAGAACATGATAAGCTGGTATCATTGTTTAAATACATAACTTTTGGTAACTATTACAAAAATTGTTGGCCTTAGAGACAAAGCCAAGAGGTTAGTCACCTGAAGCTGTTAAAGTCAGTGGCATTTTACAAAACTTTTTGGACCTCAGGATGAATGGCATCAAGATCCTCATGTTTCTGTAAGACAAAGATGTTTTTACCCTTCTCTTTAAAGTGCTCTCATGTTGCGGTGTAGTAAATTACTTAGTGTGGCTTTTCTACCCATAAGTCTTTGTAAACTCTAAGGTGGGAATTGCTATTAGCTACGGAGGAGATCCTGATTTTAAAGTCGCCCACCTGGGTTATTTCTGTTGGGCGTGGCA
>NW_006921606.1:16771453-16792402 GCF_000298275.1 Orycteropus afer afer
TGGGAGGAACGGTTGGTAAAAGGGCTGGAGGGAGGCAGCATGTCTGGCCTTGCAGTAATAGGCCTTGGGTTACTGCTGGTAATCCTGCCTTCCCCTTGTAGGGTTAGAGGAGGTCAGAACATGTGGCCTCCTTGTCGTTTTTGCACATGTGCTGTTTCAAACAGAAAGTGGCTCTGCTGCCAGCCATCCATAAACTTCGTCAGAGACATGTTTTAGAAAGAATGCTAGAGCAGAGGCTGGGAGACTTGAGTTCTAGTACCACCTCTACCATTTGGGTAAAGATTATTGACTATTATCTTACTGATAATAAATAAAAACACTGGGCCAAGTGATCATTAAACTGATAAGCTGATTAATGAAGGTAATTTTAGAATATGCTTACAAATAAAATGAACTAACATTGACTCCGTGTTGTCTTCTCTTTTGATTCCTCTTAGCATTTTTGAGCCTTGAGATATTTCCCCAAATTCTCCAGCAATTGTAATCATTATTTTATTGAATGCTGTAGTATTTGTCAGCTGCGCTAGAGTCAGCTCCACGCATAACTGAGTGAAAAGTTGCCAGGTCCTGCACCATCCACGTGATTGATTGCAAATTGGACCATTGTGATTCACTGGGTTTTCAATGACTGATTTTTGCAAGTAGAACACTAGTCCTTTCTTTCTACTCCGTTTTAGTCGGGGAAACTCCACTGAAACCTGTTCAACATTATAGTAACACTGATAGAAGGCTGGTGGCTCAGTATGAGGTACACTGGCTAGGAACTGGACCTAGATGACACATTTGAATTATGGTGCTGGTGAAGAATATTAAATATACCATAGGCTGCTAGAAGAATGAATAAATCTGTCTTGGAGGAACTACAGCCAGAGTGCTTCTTAGAAGTGAGGATGTTAAGACTTCATCTCACTTTAAACATGTCATCAGGAGGGAGTCAATCTCTGTAGTAGGATATCATGCTTAGAAGAGAGTCAGCAAAAAAGAAGAAGACTCTCAATGAGATGGATTGACACAGTGGCTAAACAACAACAGGCTCAAACAATAATGATTGAGAAGATAGTGCACAACTGGGCAACACTTCAGACCCCAGTTATACATGACGTCACTAGAAGTTGGACCCAACTCAACAATACCTAACAACACAACTACTACAACTCCTGAATGGACTGTGAAATTCTACCATTCAGTGTTGTTGTTGTTTGTTGCCACTGAGTCAGTTCTGACTCATAGCAACCCTACGTACAGCGGAATGAATCACTGCCCGGCTTTGAGGAGGCTGCTCTTTACCAGTCATATTTTAGTGCCTTCCAATGTGAGGGGTTCATCTCCTGGCACTATATCAGACAATGTCACACTGCTATTCATAAGTTTTTTTTTTAGAAGTAGATTGCGAGGTCCCTCTTCCTTGTTTGTCTTAATCCAAAAACTCCACTAAAACCTGTTCAGTGCTACTATGTGCTTATTCTATGAACATAACCCTACCCCAAACCCAAGGTCATGTAGCCAGTAAATGCTGTGAGTTGAACCTAGATTGGTATGAATCTCAGATCTGTTGTTTTAAGCTCTTCACATAGACATTTGGTAATAGCATAAACTCTATTTGGGGAGTTAGCAAGTGTGCATTCAGCATTAGTATTACTGATGGTAAACCGTCTGCACTTAGATCCTCCTCAGCATCCTGTAAGCGGCAATGATTGTATTGGGTTATGTAGCCACCAAGTAGCTGTATTTCCTCTGCTGGGCACTGGGCCCTAATGGATAATGCCACAGCTGCCTCCCACAGGAAAATACCGATGCTTTTTACACTTGTAGCTTTGTACATCAAGATCTTAAATAGGCCACCCAGGGTCTTTGTTGAATTTCATTCCTGGTTGCAAGACTTCTTTCTTCTAACTGCACACATATTTGAAATCCAGCATTAATTTGATTGGATGAACATTTACTGCACTTCTTATATCAGAATAGACATAGGAGTGCAAAGAAAAATAAAACAATGTGCATGTCCTTGTTAAAGAATATTTTTTAAAAAAGGCAAAATTATGGTTCCCAAATAGATGAAAATGAGCATTATTAAAAAGGAAACCATAAAGATGTTATAGGCAGTTCAAAGTGACTATCAAAGAAGTATAAATTTACGTGGAGTTAAATATATTTTCAATATATTGAAATATATTTGCAAATGGACAACAATTGTCTTCAGTATAGGTGGCTGGGATGATTGTGACTCTACTGGACAGAACTAATTTACTGTTTACTAAATAAATAGGCAATAATTATTTGACATGGCTACTAATTAATTAAAAACTATAAAATTTAGTCCCAGTGCAATGAAAGGCTAGAATGACATGATCTAGAAGGGTGTACTGCAGACAATGATTAGGTTTCTATGGAAACACAGCTTTTCTTTACTACACCTTAATGAAAAAAAAAAAAGATATTAACATTATTGTGTGCTTATATGTTGGCAAGATCTCTGGGTGGTGAAAGCAGCTTACAACTGGCTACTAACCTAAAGATTGGTTCAAACCCACCCATGATGCCATGGAACAAATGTCTGGTGATCCACTTCTGTAAAGATTACAGCTAAGAAAACCCTACACAACAGTTATACTCGGTAACACATCAGATTACTGAGTCTGAATTGACTGGATGGCAAGAGGTGCTGGCACACTGCTAAACAAGAGGAATCCCCCTACTCATAACTGAGAAATGGACACTGGTACATTATTCTTAACTAAATTCTAGCCTTTATTGTGGTTTCACCAATTTTTCCATTAAAGTCCTTTTTCTGTTCCAGGATCCAATTCAGGGGACCACACTGCAGTTAGTTGTCTTGTCTCCCTCAGTCTCCTCTGATCTTTGACAGTTTCTTGCTCTTTCCTCGCTTTGGTGACCTTGATTGTTTTGAGTACTGGCTAGGTATCCTGTAGAAGGCCACTCAATTTGGATTAGCCTGACACATTTCTTGTGGTTAGAATAGGATTAGAGTCTTTGGAAAGTCACCAGAGAGGTGAAGTGCTCACATTATGTCAGGGGGTATGTGGTATCCACATGACATCACTGATGATGTGGTGCTTCATCACATAGTTAAATTACTGTTTACCAAGTTTTTCTGCTGTCATTTCTCAGAATTTCTAAGAATTATTTTGGATCTTGTGTGAGTCCTTGAGCTTCTGACTGTAGATATTGCTCTCTGGTCTGTTTTCTGATAGTATCTGCTGTCCTGGAGTCAGTGACCTGGCTCCCTCAGTTGCCAATGCCCTTCTTCAAATAGGAAAGGACAAGAAAAGCCACCAGCCCTATCAAATGGTCTTGACTTTATCTTTGCATGGGACAGAGCAGGAGGAATACGCCCACTGCCAATTAACTGCAAAGAAGCTCTGCTAAATCATGCCTCACCCCTCCTACAGCCAGACCTGCAAATGTGAGGGTATCTACTGAGCAAAGGCATGGCCTAATTGCAATGACACAGTGCCTCAGTAATGTCTCAAAGAGAGGCCATGCTGCTGGGGCACAGATTTGGCATCCCTCAGGCCTTCCAAACTCATCTAGCAATCACTGGCAGGCTTTGCAGACAGAAGTCTCTTTTGCCTTCTATTCTAAAAAAAAAAAAAAGTCACACCTCAGAATATAGTTTATAATATATTAGACTGAAAATAGCAATCTCTCCTTTGAGGGTTTCCCCTCCCCCCTTTGTTCACTAACACAACCCATTTTTTGGGCAATTTTTATTTAAAATGGTGCCAGATTTTAAAGAAAAAAAAATGCATACACATTTTTATTTTTAGGTGAGCTTCTGTGATATAGGTGACAAAGAAAAATGGAAATAAATGTTTATTTATTTACTTTCCTGGTGGTTTAAAACAGGCTGTGACCTTAAGTCTGCTTCTTCCAGGAGAAATGCTATAGGAAACAGAATGTTCCATGTTATGCTATGTCATGTAAGTAAGTTTGGCATTAGGCTGCTGTCTCCTACTCCAGCTTCTCACATGCTGAAGATCAGGTAAGGGAGAAAGTACATGCAAATCATGAGGATTTGCTTCCAAGAATTACAACTTCACTAAAGGACACATTTTCCAGTAGTTATCTGTAGACTGGGTTTTGCTGTGTTTGCTGTTTCAAGTATAGAGCAGGTTGTTGTTGTTGTTGTTATGTGCCGTCGAGTCAAACCCGACTCATAGCGACCCCTCCTTGGGTTTCCGAGGCAGTATCACTATGGAAGTAGGATTGCCCAACCTTCCTTCCGAGGAGTGGCTGGTGGGTTTGAACCGCCAGCCGTCTGGTTAGCAGGCAAGTGTTTTAGCCACTATGCTACCAGAGCTCCCATAGAGCAGGTAGCCTTGTGCAAATAGAACCATTTAATCAAATCTTAAAAATCAAAAGCTAAAGCTAGAGCTTAATAGCCAGTTGAATTCAGTTAGAAAAAGTAATTTAGAAAGAGTTGTCAAAGCACTGCTTTGCAGAACATGATAAAATTTAAAACTAATTTCATTGTATTCAAGTGTACTAAAGAGGCACATTCACATTTACATATGTTGCTATTAGAAATGGATACAATAATAGTGTTTATTGTAGTTTTTACTTAAAACTTTATTGCGATATAGTGGGCTTATAATGAAGTATACATATTAAAATATATAATATAATAATCTTTGACATATTTATGCACCGTTGAAACATTACCACCATCAAACAGTGAAAATCTATCACCCCAAAAAGTTCCCTCATTCCTCTTAGTAATCTTTCCCTATCTCCCTCCCACCCTCCCTTTCTTGCCTCCTGGTCCCCAGGCAATCACTGATCTGCTTTCCATCACTGTAGATTTTTTTGTATATTCTAGTCTTTATAAAAATGAATTTATAGAGAATATACTCTTTTTCATTTGTTTGTTTTCACTTGGGATAATTATTTTGAGTTTCATCCATGTTGTAGCATAAATCAATCATTTCCTTCCATTTTGTTGGAGTGATTTCCATTGTATGGATATACCATAGTGTATTTTCCACTTATCTGCTGGTGAAAAGTTGAGTTATTTCTAATATTTGGTGATGACAAATAAACCTTCTATGAATATTTGTGTACAAGTCTTTAAATGGACTTTTTTTTCTCAGGCTTCTTTTTTTCTTATTGGCTAATAACTAGTATTGGAATGGCTGGATAATGTAGGAAGTGTAAGTTTAATTTCTAATGAAACTGTCAAAGTATTTTAGTTGTACAATTTTTCATTTTCAACAATATATGATAGTTTCAATTTCTCCACCTCCTTATCAACACTTTGTATTGTCAGTCTTTTTTATTTTAGTTGTTGTAATAGTTATGTAGTAGTATCTTCTTGTGCTTTTAATTTTCATTTTTAAGAAACTAGTACTGTTGAGTATATATTTGTGTACTTATCTGCTTTCTATATATCTACTATGAAAGAGTGATCAAATATTTTGCTCATTTTAAAAATTATGTTTTCTTATTATTGAGTTTTGACAGTTCTTTATATGCTCTTTATATACAAGCTGAGTGTTGACAGTTCTCTATATACTCTTCATATGCAAGTTGTTTTTATCTCAATTTTTTATTGTTTGTTGATAATATGTAGACATGTAATTGATTTTTGCACATTTTTCTTGTATCCAACAACACTGCTAAATTTACATATTAGTTCTCCTAGCTCTTCTTTTGTAGAAGCCATTATATTTTCTACATAAATATTTATGTCATTGAGAATGAAATTCTTTCATATTAGGTAGAGATAGATAGATCTGCTGTATAGCCGACTCCAGCTCATGACAAACTTATAAACAACAGAAGCAAACATTGGCCGATCCTGCATCATCCTCATAATCATGAGCATGTTTGAGTCCATCATTGCAGCTATTGTGCCAATCTATCTCATTGAGGGTCTCCATCACTCTCGCTGGCCCCCTACTTTACCTAATAAGATGTCCTCTTTCAGCAATTGATCCCTCTTGATGATGTGTCCAAACCAAGTGCACTAGACAATGTTCTTTTGTGATGCAAAGATTTTTCTTTGGTGGATTTTTGGAAGTGAAACACAAGACTTTTCTCTTTAGTCTGTCTTAGTCTGAAAGCATTGCTGAATGTCTACCATGGGTGACTTTACTGGCATTTGAAATACTAGTGGCATAACTTCTAGCATCATGTTGTTGTTGTTATGTGTCGTCAAGTTGGACCCGACACATAGCGACTCCTCCTTGGGTTGCCAAGGCAGTATCACTATGGAAGTAGATTGCCCAATCTTCTTTCTGAGGAGTGGCTGGTGGATTTGAACCACCAGCCTTCTGGTTAGCAGTCAAGTGCCTTAGGCACTATGCTACCAGAGCTCTAGAATCATAGCAACACACAAACCACCACAGTATGACAAACTGACAGACAAGTAGTGGTCCTTTCAAAATTAGGTACCTTTTATTCCTCCTCTTGTCTTTTTTAATATAAACGGTGAGAGCAGACACTTTTACCTTTTTCCCAATTCAACAATTTGTATGATGTCAACTATACGGTATCAAGTTAAAGAAGATCCCTTCTATTTCAGTTTCCTGAGAGGTGTATATATATATATATATATATATATATATACACACACACACACACACACACACACACACAAACACACATATATATATATATATATATATATATATATATATATATATATATATTCAAGTGCTTTTTTTTTGCAGCTATTGAGAATATTATGTATTTTTCCTCTATAAGGTTGTTAATCAGGTGAACTACATTTATTGATTTTTTTAGTGTTAGACCAATCTTGCATACCCATTTTTTAGCTCAGGATTCTGTATTCAGAATACCAGCATGGGAAAGTTGGATATTCGACTTAGCATTTTATCACAAGGCTGTAATCAAGGTATTTATTGGACTATAATCAAGGTATTAATCTCTAGTCCTAAGCTTTTTTTTAAAAAAAAAAACAAAAAAAAAAAACACCTTATTCTTGTTGGTAAGGTTCAGTTCCTTGCAGTTTGAGGACAGAGGTTCCCCTTTCCTAGCTAGCTGTCAGCCAGGGGCTACTTTTATCTCCTAGGGACCACCCTTATTCTTTGTCATGTGCTTCCCTCAATCTTCAAAAGGCTCATCAAATACTCCCTGTGCCTCTCTGACTTCCTCTTCTGCAACTAGCAGAAAAAAAGTCTTTGCTTTTAAAGACTTCATAAAATTTGGCCAGTCCCACCCAGATGATATCCCTATCTTAAAGTCAGCTGATTTGAGACGTTAACTACATCTGCAAAGTTCTTTCACAGTAACACCTAGATTAGTGTTTGGTTAAATGACTGGGAGAAGATGTATGTAGTGTATACCAGTACCAGTTGTCATAGAGTCAACACTGACTTTTAGAGTCTCCATGTTTTAAAGAATAGAACTGCCCTACATAGAGTTTTTATTGGCTGAATTTTTTGGAAGTTGATTTTAATATTTTCTTTTGAGGTACCTCTGGGTGTCCTTGAACCTCCAACCTTTTGGTTAAGAACTGCACATTACTATTTGCACCACCCAGGGACTCCATGTGTAGACCAGTCTGGGAATTTAGGGAGTCATCTTAGAATTCTGCCTACCACATAAAGTATTCTGTTCTTTTTAATTTTCTGAAAGAGTTTGTGTAATTGGTGTTATTTCTTCCTTAAATATTTGCTAGAATTCATCAGTGAAATCATTTGAATTTGCAGTTTCCTTTAAGGGAAAGTTTTAACTAAAATTCCAGTACATTTAATAGATTTAGAAGTATTCTGGTTATTTATTCCTTCTTTTATAAGTTTTATTAGTTTGTGCCTTTCAAGGATTTAGTCTAATTCATCTATAATGTTAAATTTATTCACATAGAGTTCTTTATAAAATTCCCTTAATAACCACTAATATATGTAGATTCTGTTTTGATGTCACATTTCCCATTAGTTACTTGATTCTAACTACTTTCTCTATTACTATCAATCTTCTCAAAGAACTAGTTTTCAGTTTTATTTTACTATTTTTTTGTATTCTATTTCATTGATTTATGTTTCAATCTTTATTGTTTATTTTCTTCTGCTTACTTTAGGTTGAATCTGTTCTTTTTTTCTTCTAGATTCTTAAAGTGAAATCTTATGTCATTGATTTGAAATCTTTGTTCTTTTCCAACAGAATCGTCTAGCTGTATGAATATGCTAACACTGCTTTACAACACTCCACAGATTTTGAGATACTGTGTTTTCATTTATATTCAGTTCAAAATACTTGATAATTTCTTTTTGTATTTTTTCTTTGACATGTGGGTTATTTAAACCAAAAACCAAACTCACTGCCTTTCAGATGGATCCAACTCACAGCAGCCCCTCCTTGGGTTTCCAAGGCAGTATCACTATGGAAGTAGATTGCCCAGCCTTCCTTCAGAGGAGTGGCTGGTGGGTTTGAACTGCCAGCCTTCTGGTAAGCAGTCAAATGCCTTAGGCACTACGCCACCAGAGCTCCCATGGATTATTTAGATGTGTGTTATTTAGTTGCCACATACTTAGGGATTTTTCCAGACATCCTTCTGTTGTTGAATTCTAATTTAATTCAAAATTGATCACAGAACATACTTTGCATGATTTCAATCATGTTAAATTTGTTGAGATCAGTTTTCTAGGTCTAATTACGGTTTAATTTTGTAAAAGGTCTGTGTGTGTTTGAAAGAATGAATTGTCATAGATTGTTCTATACATGTCATTTAAGTCAAGTTTGTTATAATGTATATGAATTTCCTATATCTTTATTGGAACTCTGGTAGTGTAGTGCCTAAGGCACTTGACTGCTAACCAGAAGGCTGGTGGTTCAAACCCACCAGCCACTCCTCAGAAGGAAGGTTGGGCAATCTACTTCCGTAGTGACACTGCCTAGGAAACCCAAGGAGGGGTCACTATGAATCGGGTCTGACTCGATGGCACATAACAACAACAATATATCCTTATTGAGCTTCTATCTTACTGTATTATTGAGGGAGGGTATTAAAATTTCTGACTATAATTTTTTCTCTTTCTTTTTGCAGTTCCAGCATATTTTGTTTCATGTATTTTGAATCTCTATAGGGGCTCTGGGGGCCTAGTGCCTAAGGCATTTGACTGCTAACCTCAGAAGGAAGGTTGGGCAATCTATTTCCATAGTGATACCACCTCGGAACCCCCAAGGAAGGGTCACTATGAGTCAGATCTGACTTGATGGCAGTGAGTTTGGTTTTTGGTTTTATTATTATATGCATAAATTTTTCAGCTTGCTTTATTTTCTCAATTGACATTTTTGTTGCTATAAGGTGATATTCTTTATCCCTGGTAATACTTTTTTGAATGAAAGCTATTTTGTTGGATATTAATATAGCCACTCCTTTCTTTGAGGAGTACTGGTGCTATAGTGTATAAGGTGCTTGACTGCTAATCAGAAGGTCAGCAGTTCAAACCCACCAGCTGCTCTGTGGGAGAAAGACTGGGCAATCTACTGTAAAGATTTGCAGCCTCGGAAATCCAATGGGGGTCACTGTTGAGTTGGAAACGACTCAATGGCAGTGAGTTTTTTTATTTTATTTTATTTTTTTCCATCATGGTATACTTTCTATTTTTAATTTTTAACAATTTTTGTCTTTATAAGGTCTATTTCATCTAATCAGCATACAGCTGGGCTTTGCTTTGTCATCCATTCTGACATTCTGCTTTTTAATAGGGATGTTTTGACAATGTACATTATGAATATGATTAGGTTTAAATGTATTATATTACTATTTGTTCATTATTCATCCCACTTATTTCTAGTTCCCTTTTCTTCATTTTATAACTTCTTTGAGATTAACTGAAATATTTTTATGATTCCATTTTGTCTCCTTTTGGCTTATCAGCCATACTCTTGTTTTTCTTTTCTTGCTGTTTTAGTGGTTCCTTTGGAATTTATTTTGAATTTATCACAGGATACAAATGATATCATATCACTTCATATATAGGCTAAGAATCTTATAATAATATGATTGCATATATAACTTCCTGACTTTTAGGGGAATCAGAATAGACTCGATAGCAATGAGTTTGGATTTTAGTTTTGTTTTGTTTATTTTGTGCCATTGTTATATATTTTACTGAACAGTAAAAATTAGAAAAGGTTAAAGGCAGAGGGAATAAAGGAAAGGAAAGAAGAATAAAAAAGAGTATAGAAAGAGATTAGGCAAGAAGGGGAGATTAAGAGACAGAGAGAAAGACAGAAAGAGAGAGAACAAAATTGGACTTTAATCCTTCATCTGTGATTCCAAAATCCAAGAAACTCTGAAAAACAAAGTTTTCACAACACATTTTACAGCAGTACCTGACCTGGTATGGACTGATTTGTTCACAAAGCCTGAACTGAAATGGCACAAGGCTAATTAAAGTATTAATTTATCCTACTTAATGTGAATATTCATGTTTTAACAATCATATTAAATTTACTGATATCTGTTTTCTAGGTCTAATTATGCTTTACTTTTGTAAAAGTTCTGTATGTATTTGAAAATATGAATTGTCATAGATTGTTCTATACATGTCATTTAAGTCAAGTTTGTTGATAACGTTATTTGAGTTTCCCATATCCTTATTGAGTTTCTATCTTACTCTATTATTGAGGGAGGGTATTAAGATTTCTGACTATAATTTTTATTTGTCTCTTTCTTTTTGCAGTTCCAGCATATTTTGTTTCATGAATTTTGAAACTCTATGGAAGCTCTGGTAGTGTAGTGCCTAAGGCATTTGACTGCTAACCAGAAGGCTGGTGGTTAAAACTCACCAGTCACTCCATAGAAAGAAGATTGGGCAATCTACTTCCTTAATGATACCAGAATTTTCTGAAAGAGTTTGTGTAATTGGTGTTATTTCTTCCTTAAATATTTACTAGAATTCATCAGTGAAATCATTTGAATTTGGAGGTTTTCTTCTTTTTCTTTTTTTGTTACAGAAAGTATTAACATAGCAGGCATGAGACTGCTATCCTTAGAAAGTCCTATTTGCCAGCTCGGCCTTTGGCTGATGTCTAAGAATTCAGATTTTTGGACAGTTCCCACCATGCTCTAACTCATGAATGTGGTTCATAAATTGTTTGTACAAATGATGTGGTTTGTACTGAACACCTACTTTTCTTCTGGGTGTCTGGAATTGACCAGTCCCAATAAAATCCTTGGGCACTGAGTCACTAATGAGCTTCCCTGGTAGATAAGGCTTCACATGTTTTCACTTAAATGCATGCTGTATGCATCCACTGAAGAGGACTCTTGAAAGTTCGTGCTTAGTCTCCTGTGGATTTTGTCCCATGAGGATTTTCCCTTTGCTAATTTTACTTTGCATTCTTTTGCTGTAATAAATATAGAACTATACAGTAAGATCTGTGAGTCCTTGTAGCAGATCACTGAAGCTGGGTGTAATGTTGGGAGCATTCAACATAAAAGTGAATGTGATTGATTACAGGGTGCTCCTCCAGAATTTCTGGGTTTGTTATGTAACATATGCCCTATGCACTGTATAACTTTGTTAAAGTCCCTAACGCTCTAAAACACATCTGACCTCTGGGTTTCAGATATGTCCACAAACACACATACAGTAAGTTATAAACATGTTGCAGGTTTAACTAGTTGGAGAGCTTTGATTAATTACCAATCATTAATCTGGGATAATGATGACATATTATACTAATAATAATAACAACTAATATTTCTTAAGTTCTCATGCCTGGTACCAGACACTCTTACAATCTTCACAGTAACTCATTAAGTATTATATATTATTAGTATCATCTTATTTTTTAAGTGAAAATAAGCTGAGACTCAGAGAAGTTGTGCAAGTAGACCAAGGCCATAAAGTTTGCAGGAGTTGAAGACTGAATTTACACCCAGGTTCATCTGTCTTGATGCCTGAGCCCTAACAACAAAACCAGAAGGAGTAGCTGGGTGTGGCCTAGTTCTTTACTTTCTTTACCTCTGTCTCCATAACTCAGATTCATTTCTGGGATCCTCAGTGGTCCTTGCCTCTGGCTGATTTACAGAATCACGTGAACACAGGCTATTTGCTTTCCTGGTTAGCATTGTTAGTTGGGAGCAGAACATATACTTACAATGACTTCTGTGTTCCCTCCCTGTTATTTTTGCCACTACTATTTAAGCTCTGGTAGCATAGTGGCTAAGGCACTTGACTGCTAACCAGAAGGCTGGGGGTTCAAACCCACCAGCCACTCCTCAGAAAGAAAATGGAGCAATCTACTTCCATACTGATACTGCCTCGGAAACCCAAGGAGGGGTTGCTATGAGTCGGGTCTGACTCGACGGCACATAACAACAATAACAACAACAATTTAAGCTGTACCATATGTCAATTTGCTTTCACATAAGTAATAAGTGTTCATAAATTGTATTGAATGTTGCTCTGAGTGCAAATGCTATCAGTTCCATTTTATATGAGAAGAAACCAGCTGACAGAGGAGAGGAGAAAAATAAGGGAGTCAGAATGAATGCCCTAACTCGGGTCTCAAAGAAAGTCAAGACTAGGCAGGACTGAGGTATATCGAAGATTAAGTTTAATTATTAATGGCATGTATTTAATGCCCCAGGCACATAGTTCTCTGAGGAAATTGTGCAAGAAAAGTCATCCATAGTTGGTAGAAAAATATAAGAATATGGGGGGGGGGGACTCGCTGCCATCAAGTCGATTGCCACTCATAATGAGGCCTCCTTGGGTTTCCAAGGTGGTATCTTTATGGAAGTAGATTACCCAATCTTCCATTAGAGGAGTGACTGGTGAGTTTGAACCACCAGCCTTCTAGTTAACAGTCAAATGCCTTAGGCACTATGCCACCAGAGCTCCCATATGGAGAAAAGCTTACAGAAAAAGAAACACTGAACCAGGAGTCGCAAGATTTAGGTTTTGTCAAAGTACTTCCAGTTCTTTCTGATATTGGGTGTATCTCTTAACCTCTCTGAGCCTCCGCTACTGCTGACAAAAAATTGATTTGTTCAAATTCTCTGAAAGCCCCTTCAACTCAAAAAATTTAGCCATCCAAAATAAATTTTCTGGATAAAAATAAGTTTCAAAAAAGGTGTAAGAGTTAAATATCCCTCTTAAATGGATATTATTAAAGTCAACATCTGCTGTAGGATTCTTAAGGGCTTCCCTCTCCACATGTCTTGAGGTTTATGCTCAACTTAAAATATCCTCTATTTGTTCCGAGGTTTCAGAGGATCTGAGAGTCCACAAATAAAGTGTTCTAGTATCAAGCAGTTTACATTTAATAAATCTTATTTGATCTTTCTTCTTTTGAGAATAAATCATTTTGTTTAAAGTAAAGATGGTTTGAAGTCCTTGGATAATACAAACAATTAAAGCACTTAGCTGCTAACCAAAAGGCTTGAGTCCACCCAGAGCTGTCTTAGAAGAAATGCCTGGTGATCTACTTCCAAAAAATCAGCCATTGACAATTCAGTGGAACACCTGGTTTGGCCGTGGTCACTGCCGTAGAGTCAGATCCGACTCCTAGCAACCCCTCCTTGGGTTTCTGAGGGGGTATCACTATGGAAGTAAGTAGATTGCCCAACCTTCCTTCCAAGGAGTGGCTAGTGGGTTTGATCTGCCAGCCTTCTGGTTAGCAGTCAAATGCCTTAGGAACTAGTTCTTCTCTAATGCACACAAGGTCACCATGAGTTGGAGGTCACTTGGTGGGCACTAATTTAAAGACATTTTGGGCAATCTTCCAATATTTAAAACTACATAATTTTTGCATAGTGACCACATCAAGGCCCCTCCTGAAAGACACAAGAAGCAATAAATTAGAGCTAGGAAAACTGGTCATAGAGAAAAAAGAGGAGATCTTGGTCGCTAACAGCACCACTTGCTAAAACTATGTGGCACTGGTTGGATGACTTAACCTCTCTGAATGACTCCATGTGCAATAGATGAACCCAAAATTTAATGGCCATTTCTGCCTTTCACCCTGAGTTGTTGAGATGAATGAAATGAATGATACAAGGGTACTATGTATAAGGGATTATGAAGATGACACAGGACTGGTGACTGTTTCAGTCTGTTGTACACAGGATCGACATGAGCCAGAACTGACTTGACGGCACCTAACAATAACATGCATAAGGGCAGACCACAAGAGTGGCTTTCTAGTGGTTAATTATAAATGTCCCTGAGAAAATGATACTGGGAAGGACCTGTACAATGGTAGCTACCACCAAATTCATGTTTCTTCCTAATAGGTTATTACTGTTTGTTGCACTCAGGAACTAACTCATGCAGACCTTGTATTTAACACAATAAAACATTGCCTGGTCCTGTGCTATCCTCATAATCATTGGTTTATTTAAATCTTTTTGTTGTTGTTGTAGCCACTATGTCAATATATCTCATTGAGGGTTTCCCTTGTTTTGATTGACCCTGTACACACAATACAAACATATAATCATTACTTGTTTTAAGTTTATACACAAAGAAAGAAGAGGAAGTCCAGAGTAATTGACCAAGTAACTATTCCAGAAGTTATACTGATGTTCATAATAGCAGGTTAAATGTTTCGCGTGCTTCTGATATGAGGCTTTGTGCGTTAATTCAAATAATTTATCTTAGTAACCAATCATGTAGGTGCTACTATTATCTACATTTAATAGTTGAGAAAATTGAAGCCTGAAATGTTTTAACCTACCCAAGATGCCATGCCATTCAGTAGAAGAGCTGGGATTGAAACCAAGTTCTGATTTTAGAACACATACGAAGCAAATAGCCAGAATTGCAACAGGAACAGCTAGGGAAAACAGTCATCCTTAGAAATACATAGATTAAAAATGGGATACTTAAAGAAAACTGTCAGTATTAATAGATTCCACAGTTCTGTAGTCTAGCCTGATAAGAGGCAGGAAAATCTTGGATCAAATCCTAGACAAGGAAGAGGAGAATTTTAGGTTAAGATAAGAGTAGCAACTGTTTATTTGGTCTTTCTAGCAAAGGATTATCATTGTAATTTTATTCAGGAATAAATGGATATTTATATCAGAAATTTACTACATAAAACGATTTTATGGATATAATTATGCAATTATATGGTTCACTATGTATGGTTCTTAGCTCAGAAGGAGAGTTCAGTGATCTTCCATGAATCCCTCAGTTGTCTTCACATAGGGATAGAGTGGGAGAAAAATGTAGAACAAAATTCAAAAACATAAAAATAACCAGAATTACTAGTTAGGCAGAGACTGAAGAAACCTTCAAGACTATGGCCCTGGGGTTACTCTTTGGGCCTAGAATTAGACTCAGTACCATGAGTTATCTCTCAGCCAAACAATACACAGGCTTACAAGGTGAACAACTACACCAAGGAGATGTACTTCTTAGAACAGTCAGCCATGGGAGATCAGAAGAGCAGAGTTTTCTAGGCAGGCATAAGTAAGAAGGACACAGGAAAGGGGTAACCATAGGGAAGAGTGGGAGGAGAGATGTTACATCATGGAGATTGTAATCAGTGTCAGGAAATAAAATGTATATGAACTGCTAAGTATAAAATGAATGTAATTTGTAAAATTGCAAACAATTCACAATATTTTTAAAAGCATTTTCTAAACCCAAAAATACTATGCACATACAAGGAAAAAGGACCAGATCCCAATTTGCCGTTCCTACATCTGCTGCCATACAGGGATTTTCCACTTCCTTCCACCATTGGCCATGTTTTCAGACGTAGCTACAAACTGAGCATTAGCAAGGTGTCTGCACATCTCAGGAGGTAAAAGTGAAGTTGAAATATAATTGTCCTGCTTGGATTAATTATTATTTTTCCATGTTAAAGGGAGCCCCAGAGAATCTGCTGAACTTGAGTGGGTAAACAAAGAGGGAATCTTCAGGGACTCAGGTAATCAGAGGAAAAAAATCCCCAAACAGCACTAATAGGATGTTTTCTTGTCAGCTTCAGCCAGTTCCTGCATGGACCTTTAGTGTGCAGTCTTAAGAATTACAAGAACCATCAGAACCATGATTTCTCTAATGTCAGGCAGGACTCGTACGTCAGGACTCCAAAGAGTAGGTAAAAGATCATGGCATTTAGAGTAATAAAACTGACCTTGGTGACCTTGGATGTCCTTAACCCGTGGGTCTCAGTGTCGGTATCTTCCATACAGTAATAGTGTAATACCAAGCACTTCATAGATAGATGATGAGGCTCTAAAATTGAGAGAATATTGAAGCCTCCAACTGTAATTGTGGATTTTCCTGTTTCTCCTTTCAGTTTTATCCATTTTTTGTTCAACATATTTTGCAGATCCGTTGTTTGGTGCATAGTCATTCATTCATCCTTTGTGAATTGACCCATCTAGCATTATATAATGCCCCTTTCTTTCTCTGATAGTTTTCTCTTTTCTGGAGTCTACTTTATCTGATATTAATGTAGCCACATTTGCTTTCTTTTGATTATATGCCTATATCATTTTTATATCCTTTTACTTTCATCTGCCTATATCATATGTGAAGTCAGTTTCTGTAGACAGCAGATAGCTGCATTATGGAATTTAATCCTCTATGCCGATCTGTCCTTTAATTTTTATACTAAGACCATGTATATTTAATATGATTATTGACATGTTAGAGGTAAACTTTGTCATTTGATTATTTGTTTCCCTGCTTATTCTTTGTTTTACTATTTTCTTTTTTCTGCTTTCATGTGCTTCACTTGAATAGTTTTTAGAATTTTTTTTTTTTTTTTTTTTACTTTTTGTAGTGTTTTTGAATCTATCTCTTCATGTAACTCTTTTACTGGCTGCTATCAATACTATACACAACTCTGTCAGTCAGTTGTACAGTGTTGACTTGTGTGGTGTTGTGATATTGGAAACTATGCCACTTATATTTCAAATATAAGCAGGGTCACCCACAGTGGACTAGTTTCAGCAGAGCTTCCAGTCTAAGACAGACTAGGAAGAAGGACCTGCAAACCTAGTTCTAAAAACTGGCCAGTGGAAATCATGCATAGCAGCAGAATATTGTCATATCAGACAATATTCCAGCACTATATCAGTGCTGGAAGATGAGCCTCTTAGGTTGGAAGGTACTCAAAAGAAAATTGGGAAAGAGTTGCTTCCTCAAAATAGAGTCAACCTTAATCATGTGGACATATATAGTTTTCAAGACCTTCACTTGCTGATTTAGCATGGCTCAAAATAAGAGGAAACATCTGCAAGTGTCCACTAATAATTGGAACATGGAATGTATAAAATATTAATGTAGAAAAATTGAAAGTTGTCAAAAATGAAATGGAACACTTGAAGATCAATATCCCAGGCATTAGTGAGCTGAAATGCACTGGTGTTGACCATTTTGATTCAGACAATCATTTGGTCTACTATGCTAAGAATGACACACTGAAGAGGAAAAGCAGTGAATCCACCATCAAAAAGAAAATTTCAAGATCTATCCTAAAGTACATACTTTCAGTGATAGAATAATATCCATATGCATACAAAGAAGACCATTCAATACAACTATTATTCAAATTTACACACCAACCAATAATTCCAAAGATGAAGAAACTGAAGATTTTTTACCAAACTTTTGCAGTCTGAAATTAATTAAACATGCAATCAAGATGCATTGCTAATATTTGGTGGTTGGAATGCTCAAGTGGAAAACAAGCAAGAAAGATCAAGAGTTGAAAAACAAGGCCTTGGTGATAGAAAGGACACCAGAGATCCCATGACAGAATTTTGCAAGACCAATGGCCTATTCATTATAAATACCTCTTTTCAACAACATAAATAATGACTATACATGTGGACCACACCAGTTGGAATACATAGAAATCAAATTAACCAGATCCATAGAAAGAGATGATGGAGAAGCTCAATATCATCAATCAGATCTAGGCCAAAAGCCAACTGCAGAACTGACCATCAATTGTTCATATGCAAGTTCAATTCAAAGCTGAGGAAAATTAAAATAAGCCCACAAGAGCCAAAGTACAGCCTTAAGTATACCCCACTTGAATTTGAGACCCTCTCAAGAAGAGATTTAATGCATTGAGCACATCAATAAATGAAGACCTGACAAGTTGTGGGATGACATCAAGGATTTCACACATGAAGAAAGCCAAAGTTCATTTAAAAAGACAGGAAAGAGGAGTTCCAGCAAGATGGTAAAATAGGCAGACAAGCTACACAGACTCTCTTCAACAAAGCAGTAAGAAACAAATTAAAAAAGATACAGAAGACTATCCTGGAATCTAAAGCTTTGAAGGTTAAAAAAGTGGATTAAATGCCAACCAGTAGAAGAACCTGAATGAAACAATTAATGAAGAGACAAATGGAGCAGAGGACTGCTGGCTGTCTTGGGGCCACAGCCATTTTGAATATTTCCCAGTGACAACCTGAGAATATCAGGATATTAGGAAAAGAACTATACTCCAACAAATTTGAAAGCCTAGAAGAAATGGACAGATTTCTAGAAACACACTACTTACCTAAGCTAATGCAGACTGAGGAAGAAAATTTGAACCAACCCATAAAAAAAGAAGAAATTGAACAGGTCATAAAAAATTACAACCAAAAAAATGTCCTGGACCAGGTGGTTTCACTGGAGAATTCTACCAATTCTATCATTCAGAGAAGAGCTGACATCAATCCTACTCAAACTATTCCAGAACATAGAAAAGGATGGAAACCTCCCAAATTCATTTTATGAAGCAAGTATAACCCTCATACCAAAACAAGGCAAAGACACCACTAGAAAGTAAAACTACAAACCAATATCCCTCATGAATATAGATGCAAAAATCTTATCAACAAAATCTTAGCCAATAGCTTTCAACAACATATAAAAAAAATAATACATCATAACCAACTGGGATTCATACCAGATATGCAAAGATGGTTCAACATTAGAAAAACAGTCAACACAATCCATCATGTAAGTAAATTAAAGGAAAAGAATTAACATGATCATATCAATAGATGCAGAAAAAGGATTTGATCAAATTCAGCACCCATTCTGGATAAAAACTCTCAATAAAATAGGAATAGAAGGGCAATTCCTCAACATAATAAAGGGTATATACACAAAACCAACAGCCAACATTATTCTCAATGGAGAGAGATTCATTCCCCTTGAGAACAGGAACATTATATTCCACTTCTATTCAACATTGTATTGGAAGTCCTAACCAGGGCAATAAGACAAGAAAGGGAAATAAAAGGTATTCAGATTGGAAAGGAAGAAGTAAAACCATCCCTATTTGCAGATGAAATGATCCTATACATAGAAAACCCAAGACACTCAGTAAGAAAACTACTGGAACTTAAGGAAAGATTTAGCATAGTGGCAGAATACAAGATCAATATACAAAAATCAGTTAGGTTCCTCTACACCAGCCAAGAGGTCTCTGAAAAGGAAATAAAGAAATAAATACCAATTAATAGCTACCAAGAAGATACACTACTTGGGAATAAATCTTACCACAAATGATAAAAGACCAATGCAAAGAAACTACAAAATACTACTTCAAGAAACTATAAGAGGTCTACAGAAATGGTAGGATATACCATGCTCATGGGTAGGAAGATTCAACATTGTGAGAATGTCAATATTACCTAAAATAATCTATACATTCAGTGCAATCCCAATCCACATTCCATCAACATTCCTTAAAGTCATTGAAAAAACAATCACTAATTTTATATAGAAAGGAAAGAGACCTTGAATAAGCAAAATACTCCTTAAAAAGAAGAACAAAGTAGGAGGTTTCACACTCCCAGATCTCAAAACCTACTGTACAACTACAATTGTCACACATAGCCACAAATAGACCAGTGGAACAGAATTGAGAACCCAGAAATAGATCCGTCGACCATTCAATGGGGAAGATACAGTCTCTTTCACAAGTGGTGCTAATAAAACTTAACATCCATTGCAGAAAAATGAAACAAGATCCATTCTTCACACCACATACAAAAATGAACACCAGATGGATGAAAGACTTAAATGTGAAACCTAAAACTATTAAATTCATTAAAGAAAAAATTGGGAAAAACTTGCTGTTGTTAGGTGCCTTTGAGTGGTGTCCAATTCATATTGACCTTATGCACAGCAGAATGAAACACTGCCCAGTCCTGCACCAGCTCCATGATCCTTGCTATACTTTAGCACATGATTGCAGCCACTGTGTAAATCCATCTCGTTGAGGGCCTTCCTCTCTTCCGTCAACCCTCCACCTTACCAAGCATGACATCCGTCTCTAGGGAATGGTCCCTTTTGACAACATGACCAAAGTAAGTGAGACAAATCAGGGCCATTCTCCCTTCCAAGAGCATTCAGGCTGCACTTCCTCCAGGAAAGACCTGTTAGTTTTTTTTAGCAGTCCACAGTACTTTCAGCATTCTTCGCCAGCACCACAACTCAAAAGCACCAATTCTTCCATCTTCCTTATTCATTGTCCAGCTCTCACATTCATATGAGGTGATTGAAAATATCATGGCTTGGGTTAGGCACATCTTAGTCCTCAAAGAGACATCCTTGTTCCTCAGCACTTGAGAAAGGTCCCTGGCAGCCAACTTTCCCAGTGCTATACATCATCTAATGTCCTGACTGCTGCTTCCATTGGCATCAATTGAAGAACCAAGCAATGTGAAGTCTTTGGCAACTTCAATCTTTTCTCCATTTATCATGATGCTGCTTACAGGTCCAGTTTGTGAGGATTTTTGTTTTCTTTATATTGAGATGTAATCCATACTGCAGACTGTATTCTTCAATCTTTATCAGTAAGTTCCTCAAGTCATCCTCACTTTCAGCAAGCAAAGTTGTGTCATCAGCATATTGCAGGTTGTTAATGATTCTTCCTCCAATCTTGATGCCACATTCTTCTTTATATAGTCCAGCTTCTCAGATTATTTGCTTGGCATACAGATTGAATAAAAATGGAGAAATGATACAACCCTGACAC
>NW_006921606.1:16797632-16812835 GCF_000298275.1 Orycteropus afer afer
TCTCTCTCTCTCTCTCTCTCTCTCTCTCTCTCTCTCTCTCCACAAACACACACACACCCACATAAACCAAACCAAACTCACTGCTATCAAGTCAATTCGACTCATAGGGGCACCTCCTTGAATTTTGAACTGTATATTCTATTCCATTTTGCAAAGCATCATTGTGAAGAAGTGCTTTATAAAGATTATGCCAAAACAGGCCTTGAAGGTAGAAATAAGGTACATCAGGCACATGAGTGGTCTTTCTCCCTTGCCTACTCTCGCCATAATATATCAAGACAAATTCTTTCATACACTTAATAGGCAGTGTAAATTCCACACTTTTTTTTTTTTTTTTTTACAGAAGCTAATGTTCCCACCAAAGACTGTAAAGGAGACATAGAAACCATTCCTTATTCAACAGAGTCTTATAAGTGGAAGGAGAAGGCACATATACTCTAAGACTCTGGAAAAAAAGCAACCATGATATTGCCCTTGCTTGTAAAATGCATTACAGTACAGATGTCAGAACAATGTTGAAAGAATATCATCCAAAGGCCCAGAGAAAAGACAGAACATCAGAGTATGAATGAAAAATGTGAGGAGAGGAAGAGATCAAAGACTCATAGAAAGGGTGAAGAAGTCTTGAGAAAAATATGAGAAAACTCAAAGAGAGAAGGAAGTTAGGGAATATACTGGAGCTCAGTTAGCCTTTCCCAGCTGGCTTTCCTATGGAATGCCTGCTAACTTTCCTAAAGAATTCCTGGACTAGGAGAAGGCATGGTGGAAATGACAGGAATATCTGAGCTTAATGGAAATCTTAGTGAGGATGAAGATCTTGAAGCTATGCAGACTCTAAAAGTTATAGTGGCCTTCCAGGATACAGCACAGAATTGAACAGATAAGTCAAAGTAACAGAGGGATCCAGTATTTTCCATGATAGATGATGTTGGTTCTCCAACCACGAGATCTGCCTGGATCCCTTTTATTCTACTTTTGTGAGACCCAAGGTATCTATGAGCTTCTGTTCTCACTAACCAGCATCTGAAGCTCTTTTTCAGAGGAACACATGATACTTGGCAGAAGCTGTGAGTTTCCTTTCTTCTGAGCCAATGACTGAACTGATGATTTGGGAGTTCAAAAGCCTTAGTGGTCTTGTCTCAGGTCAAGATAGTAACTATGAAGTACAATTTATACTCCACAGTTCCCCTATGGGATAAGACTAAAGCAATCCTCTATAAAACTTTGCCTGAAATCATACCCTTGCTCAGTTTCCTCCCCTTCTCTGCCCTGCTTTCCCCATTGCCTCACAGGTTTCCCTTGGGAAAGTTGTTAGTTGCTGTCTATTTGATTCAGACTCATGGTATCTCCATGTGTTATTGAGAAAACCATTCCAGTATTTTTTGGGTTTTTTTTTTTTTTTTTTTTTTGGCTATAAACTTAATGAAAGTAGATCTCAGTCCTTTTCCTTCCAGGTACCACTAGGTGGGTTCAAACTGACCATCATTAGTTTAGCAGTTGAGTGCAAACTCTGTCCACCACCTAGGGACTTTTCCCTTGGGTTTACTTTATTGGTAGTTCACTGGTACATTGCTCTCTGTCTTAAAGGCTAATTTTGAAGAAGCTGTCATCTCTAAATTACCAGTTAAATCTGAATAACACTTTCAAGTATAATACTCTGTAATCACATAGAGCTTTTACTGAGCATAGACAATCCGGATCACTTAATGAAGGCCACAGTAATAAAACCCAGCAAGCCTCTGTCTCTCTCACCAAGAAAGTTGGGGAACCTTGAAAATAATTCTTATCTCTTGTCCCAATGCAGCAGAAACATTTTACAGTGATTAATTTGCCATCAGGAATTGAAGTAATGCTTTTCTATTTGGAATTACAAAATGTGCACCCTTTTATAATCTGAAAAGATTTTAAGATATAAATTAATTTTTATCAACCATTTTGTTGGTTCTTTTGAATTAATTTCACATGGAAAATGAAGTTCAAATGTGACATAGCCCTTGCTCCAGTCTGAGTGGAAAATAATTTAATCATACAAAGGCAAATATTACTCATTATTTAAAGAGGAGAAGTTGGAGTTTGGATTAAGATTTTTGAAGTATTTTGATTTGTTCTTAAATTGGCATTTGTTTAATAATATTTATTTTGAGTAAAGCAGTTAGGGTCACTGGCTTTGCAGTAGGATCTTAGTAAGAATTTATGTTACCTAGCTGGGATATAGCTATTTTTTAAAAAAATAATTTTATATAACCTAAATTCCCAGGAGAAAATTAGGACTAGGCTGACTGTGGAAAATTAAAATCTTGCAATATGGTGAAGGGCATCATTTTGCAATGGCAGAGAATGATTGATTTATCATCAAGCTAATCCTATATCTGTTTTTGTCCAATGTATAACTGAAATATTATAAAAGGAAGATAGAAAGAGTTAATGGAAGGCAATTGAAAGCCTATTTCAAACCTACCAAGTGGTTCAAATATTCACATATCACATTTTGAGTCACTCTGCTGATTAAGCACCCCAACTACTGCCATGTTGTCAGAAGGCAAAGAAGGCATGGAGTGGACCGTGAAGGAGGTAAATCACAAATATCACCTACAGCCATGTGACTTGTTGCAGAGAACATGACTAGAGCTGTTACCAGATTTCCTTCCGTATTATGCCTTATAAATATTTTCACCAACTTCCCTATTTTCTGTCTCCTTCATCCAATATTGCTTATACGTTGGTGGCATCTAACTTTGTGATCATTTCATGATTTGTGATATATCAAAATAGAATTCCTACAGAACTAAAAATAAGGAATAGTTGTCATCAGAGCTCTTGAGACTGGAGCTTGAATGAATTGGAGAGTTTTTAACTGGCTTCCTTTGGGTAATGGAGCATACTTTCAGTTGTGCAAAGCTATGTTGGTTTATTCTAGGTAAAAGCCTTTGGCATTGTGTTTTTGTTAGGTCCAGGAAACGACAAAATATAACATAGTAACTTTTATTTATTGATTGATTAATTGATACTCGGTATCTTAAGAGACTTACTCTGTGAGGGGATTCCCACATTCTGTGTCCTGGTAGGAAGCTAAGTACATCTAGTCTCTTTCCCAAAGTTAGAGTCAGGTTCCCTTGGAAGTCATGGCAGCTGGGAAATGGAGGCAACCGAGGTTTGACCAATAAGATACTCACATCCAGCCTTTTGAATCTTGTGGAAATAGTTGGGATTTCACAGCTGTGGGGGTGATGACAGCAGAGGCAAGAAGACACCTATGTCCTATGGCAGCAGTGCTAGTGGTAGTGTCCTAACCTAAGTTCATCCTATGGTTAGAACTTACCTGTATTATTTTTTGGACCTACTCTCCCTTGCATCAACTCTTTTTCTGAGCCTAGTTATCTGATCTTCCTAAGAATTTTAATAGTTACCCAGAAGTTTCCAAAAAAATTCCTTTTTGCATGAGTTAGCCAAAGTCTGTTATAGTACCTTGAAGTAATAGAGTCTGACTAATGAATTCTCTCTACACACATTCTCTCATCTTTCCCTCCTGCTTTTCCAAGGTTCATTCTACCATCTGAGGCTGGAAAACATTTCCTTCCTGTCCAATCTGAAATTTTCCTCCATCAGGTATCCTTCTCCCCCTGCATGTCTGTAACAGTAGACCCCTCCCTCTCAGCACTTTCCTGTGCCTTCTACTCAAGAACACTCTTCTGGCTCACCCTCTGCCTCATTGTCTTGTTCCTCTGTCTTCTTCATTTCATCCTCCTTCCTGTTTACATCATCTCTGGGCCTCTTCTTTCTTATTCATAAACGTCCTTATTTGTTAAACTGTTTAACACCTAAGACAATAGTGTGGAATGCAATGATTGTGGCCAACTATTGCTATGTCTCAAGGTTCAGTCCAAGGCTGTCTGCTCTTCTCTCACTTAACACTCTAGTTAAAGAACCCACTCAGTCTCAGATTTCTCTCTATTTCTGGGCAAGATGTCTTTCTTGCCTATTCCAAATGGGTACTATCCTCTTCACAAATACTAACTGTATCACTACTGACCCAATTTCTCGATATCAGAGCCACAGAAACACCTATGATTCTTTCTTGCTTTTGTTCTCTGTTGGAGTCATTTTCAAAATAATTCTCTTTCTTCTAATGACTTTTACTCTAATATATCTTGTAAGAGTAAAAAAAATACATTCAGTGAACAGAATGTGAATATTTAATAATATTGTTAAGGTAAGCAGACTTTTTCTAAATTATCACTTTACTCTAGCATGAGTTACTTAGTGATACTGATCTTTGCCTTAAGTGTAAATTGATTGTGTTTCTGATACTATGGATTGAGCACAGAAGAGGGAATTTTTGAGAATATAAGGAGATCAAAAGTCTATGCTATAAAGGACTTCTTTATTTTTTTTGGTTTATTCAGTCAGTGGCTAGAATTTTCCCTTTACAACTGCAATGCAATCAGATTTTAGAACTAGGAAAAGCCTTAAAGATCATTTAGATTGATCACCTCTTCTTATAAGTGAGAAAATTGAAATTTAGCAAGGTGAAGTCATTTGCTAAAGATAGAACTAAGGTTAAACTCTCCATTACCAGACTCCCAAACCTCATCTTTGTCAATGAACTCCTGCCCACCATCCCCCAGTCAGGCTTGTGATCTATTCTTTGCCTTCTGTTCACTTTTTCTCCCCTTAGGAGCTCTGGTAGCATAGTGGCTAAAGTACTTGCCTCCTAACTAGAAGGCTGGCGGTTCAAACCCACCAGCCACTCCTCGGAAGGAAGGTTGGGCAATCCTACTTCCGTAGTGATACTGCCTCGGAAATTCAAGGAGGGGTCGCTATGAGTCGGGGCCGACTCGACGGCACATAACAACAACAACAACAACAACAACAACAACAACAGGTATGAATTAGAACCTGCCTAAAAGTGACTTGACAACCGAAAATAAGTACTAATGACTCAAAGACAGTTTATAGAGATGTATCCTCCCTGAATTATATCCTTAAGAGCTTCTCCTTCTTAGGATATTTTAATTGGTCCCCCTGACAAGAAGGAAAAAAAGGCAGAAAAATAAGTAAAGAAAGAGAATTAAAGTTGTGAAGGAAGGTAGATGAGACCATAAAAATATATTTGGACAGTTAGGATGGGGAAGTTTTTGAAGGTATTTTCTCTGTCTCAACATTTACATCCTACTTTTCTATGGTCTTACCTCATTTGTCTCCCTCTGATCTTCTGTGTGTGTTTATTTGTGATTCTATTTATTTATTTATTTTAATCCATTGAAGACTTGTACTCTTAGTTACCTTTAAAATTACAACACAACACTTTATTGGATACGAAGGTGATATTATAATCAGTGTTAACAATTCGCTCATAATATATTTGGGACTTTTAAGTTATACTTACTGGTTTCACAGGAGGAATTAGATAGGATTTTCTGCTGGACTGATTCTGTACTTATTGCCCTTAGTAAGGGCCTCCATGTAGATTGAATGGAACAGTAATGCACAGAGAAGATCAGCTGTGCAAACCCCACTTCCACCTTATAATATTGGCAACTGCCAATATACTTTCTGTCTTTATAAACATATAAAGCTTTTTCTGGATGTTTCATATTAATGGAACCATTCAATATGTATTCTTTAGTATCTGTTTCTTTTACTGAGCATGATACTTTTTGAAGTTTATCCATGTGGTGGCATGTATCAGTGATTCTTAATTTCTTTTCACTACAAAGTAATGTTTCATTATATGGCTATGCCACATTTTGTTTATCCATTCACCACTTGATGGATACCATTGAGCTTTTTATTTCAGTTATTTTATTTCTAAAAATACTATTTTGTTCTTTTCAAATCTTGTCATACTTTAGTTTCTTATTCTCTAATGGTCTCTTGAAGCATAACTTTCATTTCTTTAAACATAAGCTGTTTCTTTCATAGTCTGTGTCTGACGATAGTGATATATGAAGTCTTGGTGTTCTATTACCTCCCCGATCCTTGCTCATAGAATCTGGTTGCCCTGTGTATGTGATTTTTCTGTGTTGGTTCTTGCAGTTGAAAGTGTATTTGTAGAAATAATTTGAGATTAACAATTAACCTTCCTTCCTTTATTCCTTTCTTTCTCTCTCTCTGTTTCTTTTTTAGGTACCTTTCTTAACAGAGGATTTTTTGTATACCAGATTCATGGAAACATCATCAATCGAAGATCATCTTAAACAAATTCCCATGTGGAGATTCCTTGGATGGTCCAGGTAATTTGCAACCAGGCTGTAATTTGAGGTAAGAACTGTTCTACTTGTTATTCATTCTCAACCTGAAATTTATCCTTGTTGTTGTTGTTGTTGTGTGCTGTCGAGTCGGCCCCGACTCATAGCGACCCCTCCTTGGGTTTCCGAGGCAGTAGCACTACAGAAGTAGGATTGCCCAACCTTCCTTCCGAGGAGTGGCTGGTGGGTTTGAACCGCCAGTCATCTGGTTAGCAGGCAAGTGTCTTAGCCACTATGCTACCAGAGCTCCTTAGAGATCTCAATTTAACAAGAAACCCTCCTTGTATCCCCAACTAGTGCACGCCCTTTCATTTCTATGTCACTTACCGCATGAGGGTGCTAAATGTCTATTCAAAATTTCCTGGAATGACAAATTTCCTGAGATCAAACGTTTCTTCCAAGTGGAAGTATCTTCCTCTATAAGCAATTTCCATTTAATATTGGCCTTGTAATCCCTTAATGTCTTGAAAATCTCTTTATATTTTTAAGACAATTATAAATAATGTTTTCCCCATCTTTTTCAGTTACTTGCAACTGGAGAGTGAATTCTAATAATCTAGCCCACATGACCAGAATTAGAAAAACCATTTCTGGTGCATTCTTTTTCTTCACTACTTGGACTTAAGATCTGCGATTGTCCTCTCAAAAGAATGAGCATCACTGAGCAGCCTGTTTCCTAGGAGCACTCAATGGCTTGCAGTGGCCATGTGGTACTCAGCCCCATTGCTTCTGAGTGTGGGTCCTCCTGGCTCACATTTAGCAGTCTGCATAAAATTCTTTAAGGTCCAACAAAGTCTCATGGAAATTTCCCCTCTGTCTTTCCTAGGGCTACCATAACAAAATTGCACAATATGAATGGCTTTAAAGAATAGAGATTGATTGTCTCATAGTGCTGGAGCCTAGACATCTAAATTCAGAGCATTGGCAGAATTATTCTCTCTCTTTCTCTTCTTCTCATTCTGTTAGTTCTAGGAGAAAATTCTTCCTTGTCTCTTTCAACTTCTGTTAATGCTGGGCATTTCTGGATGTTCCTAGGTTTGTAGATGTATTCTCACATGCTATTTTCCCCCTGTGTGGTAGTTTCCTATCCATTCTCCTCTTTTCTAAAACTGATCAGAAGGGATTAGGATAAGGACCCACCCTACTCTGGTATGACTTCATTAATTTAACTGATAATGGACAAATACCCCTATTGCCAAACAAGGGCACAATCAGAAATCCAGGGGTTAGAACTTCAGCATAACTTTGGAGGTCACAATTTAATATGTTACACTCTATGATTGGTATAATTGCTAAAGATATGATTCCTGGCAATTACCCAAAGAGAAAAGTTTTATGACTGAAGTACACTCTTTTGAAAACAGACCCTCACATTGGCTTCTCTTGATAGGCCAAATGTATTGCAGTGAATTACATAGCATGGCTCTTCGAGCTGTTCGCTTTGTGATTCCAACCAGAAGACTACTAGGTGGAACTATGGAAATGTGAGGTGCTTGTGGCACTCCCAGGGGATGGGATAGCTTGTTAGTAACATAAATAAGGCACATAGCATGCTTGTGATGGTGGGACTATGCAAATACAAGATGAATTATATGAAAACTATATGGAAAACTAACCTCCCATATGGAAACATAACCTAATATCCTATATGGAGATTAGTCGATATACCATCCCACAAGGCTTAAAATGAGCCATCCCAGAGGAGAAAAGAGGGGGATCTCACTACCATCAAGATAGAAGAACCAGGAAAGAAGTATATCCTTGAGCCTGAGACCCCTGTGCTGGACCTCATTGGCAGAGAAATGGCATCAGAGGCAGCAGGACCAAAAGACTGGCATGAGGCAGAGTAACAGGCTTCCTAACCCACAGAGTGAGAAAGCTGAGTAACTTCAGCAAGAGGCTTTCTGTGGGAGTACAGTGCATCTTTGGGAAACTGTTGGCAAAGCTAAAAGATCTTTGTAACACTGAACCAAGCAAGGAAGAGACCAGGGCCAGAAAGAAGCATGCACGTTACACAGCTGGGAAGAACTGTCCTGATTGAAGAACTGTGTCCTGGGATGCTTTCTGACCTTGAATTGTAACATTTTTTTTTCTCTAATTAACTCCATTATCATGAGTATTGTCTGTCACTTTTATATGGCCATTGTAATAAGTTAGTGAACCCAGCAAAGATGTAGAGAGTGCCTTGGGAGGGACAGCTGGTGTCAGAATTGGTAAAAAAGTTGGAGGGTGGTAGTATGGCTGACCTCTGCCTCATTGGAATCAGCCTTAGGTAATTCTAATGATGCTGCTGATGGTAATTCTGTCTCCACACTGTGAAATTACAGGAGGTCAGAGAACACCAGTCCTACACCCTTGTTGTACCAACTTATCCGAACCATCAACCATGTAGTCTGTTTCCCAAATCAAGAGCATACACACCAGAGTGCCAACATAACTAAGAACTAACTCCTAATAGTGCAACATAGTTACAAAGATCTTTCTGTTAGAAAAGTAGATAATGTCTTTAATGGGAAGCACACATACATAATACACAGTTTAGCTCAGAGTGGCCTTTCCTGGCCACCACCCATCATATGGTCCTGGTATCACTCATTAATAATCTAAATTTAACCTCTTCATTGATTTGTTTTTTTGTGTATATGACTCTTTTTCATCATGAGTAAGCAGAGACCTTTTCTCTCTTATTCAGTGCTGTGCCCTCAGAGTCTAGCACAGTGCCTGGTTTGAGTAGGTTTTCAGTAAGTATTTACTGAGTGAATTCATCCATCCTCTTGTCTATTTGAATACATGAGTACAGAGGAGGTAATCTAATAAAATTAACTCTCTGTTAGCTGACATATCCAAACACAGAAAGAAGGCTAGTCTACAAAATAGCAACATTTAGACTTTGAGAAAAAGAGTAAGTTTGAAAAAAAAAAAAAAACAGAAAAGGAGTTCATTGTTTCCAAGCAGAAGTTTGTCCAGAAAGGATCTTTTCCCATTCTTCCAATTTACTCAATCCAACAGGCAGGTGGGAGTCTGTGAAGTGTCACCATGATATTTTTTTCTGTTCCAATAATTGCCTCTTTCAGCCTTAAATACCCTGGACACACTTTTCTACCTAAGCTTGATCCACACCAATATGTTTCAGAAATAATTACCACTGCCTTTAAGTTGCAATCTTTCCTTCTTCATGTGTGGTTAGCATACAAGGCAGCCTTGTTTTGCAAATTAAGAAGTAATTTTCATTTCTGATTTCAGTTATAACAAAATCATAACAGAACCTCCCCCCTGCCCCAGGCTCATACCATCCTGTTAGTACAGAAATAAGAGCTCGGGGATCTGGGCTACCCTTTAGAATACCAAAAACTGGTCCACTGCCTTCAAGTAGATTCCAACTCATAGTGATCCTATAGGACAAAGTAAAACTGCCCTATAGGGTTTCTAAGGCTGTAAATTTTCATGGAAGCAGACTGTCTCATCTTTTTTCTACAGTGACTGGTGGGTTTGAACCAATGGTTTTGGTTAGCAGCTGAATATATTACCTATTGTACCACAGGAACGCCTTCCCTTCAAAATAGAGAGCTCATATTTGGGATAAAATTGATCCCACATGTTTATCTAAGTAGATGTTGGACTTTATATGTTATGATATTTCATTTGAAAGAAACGAGATATAGGATCATTAACTAGTCAACCAGGCAACACTCCCCAATAGATACATCACAATAACTCAAATATTCAAAATGAAGAGAAACTTAAATTAACAGCATCATTTTCAGTTGCAAAGTATCCAGGTATTGAAGACATTTGTTTGCTGCACACTGGGTTGATTTTGGCACCTAATTCTAATTCCTGGTGGCACAGTGGTTAAATAGCTTGGCTGCTAACAGAAACATTGGTGGTTCAAAGACACTAGCCAGTCCATGGGGGGAAAAATGTGGCAGTCTGCTTCTGTAAAGATTTATGAGCTTAGCAATTCTCTGGGCCAGTTTTATTCTGTCCTGTGGGATCACTATGTGTCAAATTTGACTTGACAGCAGTGGGTTTGGCTGGTTTTTGGCTATGAGGTGTTCTCTTCAAGAGAATGGAATCATTCTTTTCCTGATAGCCCAAAGCTGAGCCTCCTCTAGGGGCCCATAGCACTGTGACCACACTTTACTGGCATGTCCCACTCTGTATTGTAATCACTAACATCCCTTTTTTTTCCCCATGAGGTCAGCTAGCAAGGCTTGTTTTGCTCTTTCTCCAAAAGACAGATCAGGATATGTTGAGTTGAATGAATAATAAATAAAACATGGCAAATGAATTTTATATTTATGGACTCAAAAAAAAAAAAAAATATCTGAAACACTCACTGCTATTGAGTCAGAGCAACTCATAGGGACCCCTCCTTGGGTTTCCAAGGCTGTATCACTACAGAAGGAGATTGCCCAATCTTCCTTCCAAGGAGTGGCTCAAAAGGGAACCATATTAATAATGACTCCAAGAATTTAGATCCCATGTTCAGAACAAAGGATGAGTCTAAGGGAGCCCACACATCTTAGAAGAAAACTACCATTCCACCTCTGTGTACATTGAAACTGAGTCACTTTTCAGAGTCTTGGAGGGAAAAAAAACCCCGTAAGTGTATGCCACTCCAAATGAGCAAGAAACAGCATGATTGTATTCAAAGCAACAGCTTTTGTTCAGAAACTAGCTAGAGTTTTTGAGAGCATCAGGTTGTTTTTCACTTGAAAGCTGCATGATTATGGACAAAGTATGGAATAAAGTCCTTTAAAACCAAGAGTACAACTTGATGTTAGGACAGATCTGTGTTCAAATCCTTGCCATTTCCCTGGATTATATTTTTCCCAGCCTTACTCTTCTCATTTGTATAATGAATGCCATTAAAGTACCCGCCTCTTAAGGCTGTTGTGAGGAATAAATGAGACAACTAAGCATTTAACATAATATCTAGTACATGGTACTAGTTCAATGCATGTCAATTTCTTTCTTTTTTTTTTTTTTTACTTTTTGTCAATTGTTATTCCCTCATTTAAAAAAGCCATGCTAATAATATATCCTTAGTTGTTTTAAAGATCTAAATAAGTATGTAAAATTTCTTCTCTAACTATTACACTATAAAACTAAACCCACTGCCATTGAGTTGGTTGTGACTCATGGTGATCCTATAGGATGGAGTAGAACTGACCTGTAGGGTTTCCAAGGCTGTAAACCTTTACACAGCAGACTGACCATCTTTCTCCTCCATGGAACAACTGGTGGGTTTGAACACCTGACCTTATGGTTAGTAGCCAAATTCTTTATCCATCGAGTCACCAGAACTCCCTATATCACCATAAATTGGTATTAATGATCACAAGATCAAATTGAGTTAGAAAAATAATTCTTCAACCAGAAAGGAGTTGTTTCATTTGTTAATTTATTTGTCTTTGTCTGTAAGCATGGCTGTATGAAAGAAAATGGAAATGAAAAAGAAAAAAAAAAAAAAGAATGGAATCTGGGAAAAAGGGAGAAAGGATTGAGTCAACCACATTATTGCGGCTTTAATTAAAACAAACCCCCAGGGCAGTGCTTCTCGAATTTTACTATACATCAAAATCATTTGAAGGGCTTGGTAAAACAGAGGGTTATCATTCCTTATCCCTAATTTCTGATTCTAGAGTTTGAGGTGGGTCTCCAGAGTTTGCATTTCAAATAAAGACACAGAGAAATGTAACACTGATACTGCTAAACCTGAGACTACCCTAATTGTGCCTTGAAATGACCTGAGAGCTTTAAAAGACAGTGATGCCTGGGACCCATCCCGAAAACTTGTGATTTCATTGGTCTAGGTTGAGGTCTGAGTATGAGGATTTTTAAAATCTCTCCACGTGATTCTAGTGTGCAGAAGTTAATAATTTCTGTCATAGGGGGTGTCGGTTCTGGAATAGTATAGAAAAGATGCATTTCATTATTCATTCAATAAGTATCATTTGAGTACAAACTGCAACCCCAGTCCTGTGCTAAGTGCTAGGGATGCAGAAATAAATAAGATAGAGTGAGGAAGATCTCTGTATTAAATTATAACTTAAAGGGATTAGCATGACAATTAACTTATGCACAGAGAGGTAGGTGTATGTGTGTGAAAGGCAGTCAGATTCAAGGCAGAAAAGCCTTCATGAGGGAATGTGAACTAAGTTTTGAATGCTGAGCAAGATATTTTATAGACAGAGAATACATGGAAGAACCTTTCAGGGAGAAGTAACAGCACAAGCTAAGATCAGTTGTGAATGGACTCAGTGTGTTCATAAGCATTCACCGGTGTCTAGAGACAAGAGTGGGTGGTGTGTAAGGGGAGTGGAGGAGAAGTAAGCTAGAATTGGGGAGGGATGTGAGAGTTTTAGGAAGAATGAGATAAACAGAGATTTGATCCCCAGTTACATGCAAGACATAGTAAGAGCTTCATGAGAAATATTTTCTAGATATGTGGACAAATAGAACAACCAAGACACTAGTTTCCTTCTCTTTAGATAATCCTTCAGCTTCTAGTTTGAATTGAGAAAGGAAAGAACAATGCCTTCCTCTCTACTCCAAGACCACTTGTTTTAGATGTTGGGAATCTGGGGAGAAAAATAATTAATGGGAAGAAAACATCAGATAAGGAACCTAACCCAACCCATTGCTCTGGAGTCGATTCATAGTGACCTCACGTGTTTCAGAGTAGAACTTCACTTGACAAGGTCTTCTTAATCTTTACTGAACCTGATTGCCAGCACTTTCTTTTGCAGCACCACTGACTGGATTTGAACCCCTAACCTTTCAGTTAGTAACTGAGAGCAAATCATTTGTGCTGCACCAGGACCTTTGGATAGGGAAATCCAAAGGTTTGAACTAGTACAGAAGTAAGAGGGGAAAAAAAAAAAAAAAAACTTGTGATAACAAGTTTCTCCAGGTGCCTCAGAACTCCTCTGAGACCTTTCTTCCGAGAAGGGCAAAGGCCTGCTCTGGCCGTATACAGTGGCCTGTACTGCCACCTTCAGGTAGAAATACTGAAGCTAGGCTGATGGAATCTTAGCTTGGATTTTATCTTTATCTTTGGAGAAACCCAGAGGATTCAAGAACATGCCTTATATATGATCCAACTGCCATCAAGCTGGGCCTTTATCTTATTTTGTGATTTACATTCTAGTCTACTTTTCAAATTATTATTATTTTTTTTTCTGTGAATTTTAAAAGATACATTTCCCCCATGTTTTTGCATCTCTGAAATCAGACATGTCTTGATATCAATAGAGTGTAAATTTAATTGGCAGTAGTTTTCTTTTTTTTCCTTTATGATACATGAAATAGCATCTTGCAGTGATCCCAGCTTACCCTTAAGAAATATCATAATATTTATTTTGCATATATCAGAGGTGTGGCTGAAAGGAAAGGACATGATCTCTTCTGCTGTCACCTTGAATCTCTAATATCCCTTCTTTCTTAAATCCAGCTCTCCATTACTTAGTAGCTATTTGATTTTTGCCAAGTTAATTATCTCTCTGAGTCTCAATTTCTTCATCTTTAATACAACTTATCTGGCAGGGTTTTTGTGAGAGTTAAATGAAATTATACATGAAGTCTTTGAATAGGTCCTCCCTAGCACATTAATGGTGCTCAATAAATGATAGCTATTATCATTTCCAAATTAAAATCTCAAAAACAGATAGCAGCTCCTGCTACTACTCAAGTGAGAAACATCCAGACAAAAAGACTCTTCATTCTCCAAATGTGCTATTGAATCCCAAATGCAATCTGTGCAGCTTAATCCTTGGAATTTATGAGAGTGGCTGCTGAGTGTCTTGCTTTATGTTGATAACAAAAGGGTTCAGATGGAGTCTACAAGGGCATTTATTTCAAATGCACCTATCTGGATGTTTAAAGTCTTAAGCAGAACCCAGCTTATCTTTGTCCACTATAATTCAAAACCTCCTGTCACCAAACTGTGTTTTTTTCCACGTGCCCTTAAAACTACCCAGCCTGATTTCTGCTTTATTCTGATAAACCAGGAAATGCAGAACCCAGCATTTTAAGCACAACTGCTTTCCCAGTATTTAAGGCGGCTGGACATAAATGAAATTGAAAATGACAATGATAACAGGTAATGCTATCACTGCCTGCTGGATGCTGTTTGTATCTCTCCCTAGCAATCACAGGATAAAGTAAAGCCAATGTTGGCCGCAGCCTCCCTAATTGCTGCCACAGGATGCAGGCAGCCTCGACTTGAAGCTCTGGACTTGAAACTGTCGTTAGCGCTGCAGGAGGGCTGGTTCAGAGGAGCACTCGGATGGCAGTGGAGCTTATGAAGATATCTTGAAGTAGGCTTTCATGTTTGCCACATCACTGGCCCTTGAACTCCCTAACATTCCTTCTCTCTTAAATGATATGAAATTACACAATTCAAGTTCTGTGCACAAGTCCCAAGGAGAGAGAAACAGCTATAGAAATGCAAAAAAATCAAAGCTTTTCATGGTGGCTGCCACAAGCTTTCTTGGTAGCATCATTGCAATTCTGGACTTGTGTTGATACGTGAATGTGAAAGGAGGCAGTTGGAATACTTTCCATTTCTTCTGGTGTCCCAGCCCCAATTGTCCAAGTCAGTCTGCCCCTGTTTCTGGGCATTTTTTATTTTATATTCACAACTGTGTTAAATAGGGATTATTGTTGCTGTTATCTGCCTTCGATTTAGCCCGAGTCATAGTGACTCCATGCACAGCAGAATAAAACACTGGCCAGTCCTGTATATTTTTTTTACCTATCTGATCTTCTGGATTCCAATAATTGTGTTGGGATAACACCAGAAAAAGTATTGGTATCTATATTCCTACTTCAGTCAAACTAAGATTTACATTCCTGTAGGAATGAATCTACCCCTTACCATTATATATCTATCTGTATATATTGCCTAAGGCACTTGACTGCTAACCAGAAGGCTGGTGGTTCAAACCC
>NW_006921606.1:16813764-16814923 GCF_000298275.1 Orycteropus afer afer
CTGGCGGTTCAAACCCACCAGCCACTCCTCGGAAGGAAGGTTGGGCAATCCTACTTCCGTAGTGATACTGCCTCGGAAATCCAAGGAGGGGTCGCTATGAGTCAGGGTTGACTCGACGGCACATAACAACAACAACAGGGACTCCTAGTGGAGAGAATCAAATGAAAAGAACAATCCCTTTGCTATCAAGTTGATTCTGACTCATAGAGACCCTATAGAACAGAATAGAACTGTCCTGTAGGGTTTCCAAGGCTGTAATCTTTATCAAAGAAGACTGCCACATCTTTCTCCAGCGAAGCAGAGAGCAGCTGGTGGGTTCAAACCACTGACCTTTCAGTTGGCAGATGAGTGCTTTAATCACAGAACCACCAGGGATCCTCAACGCTTGGTCAGCTCTGTATTATCTATTTACATAAGATGAAACACGGCTTGCTTTGTTGAGCAAAATTGTTCTATTATATATACTTGAGGTCACTTCTATTTGACTAAAGACCATGGTGCCATATGTTTATGGGACAGATTTATACTAAGCATGATAGTCAGGCATTGCATCAAGCTCCCAGATGGAGAGTGAGATTAGGCATTGTTCTTGCACAGGTGGTCTGAGAGCAAATGGAGAAGTAGTGCATCCTCTAGGGTAGATGAACCAGACAGAAAGCAGGCAGAAGTTGGGAGGAGGGTTAGGAGATGGATGTGAAGGGAAACTTGAAAGAAAAAATACATCTTTGTTTATGGGAACTCATCAAAGAACAGAGGCACAGAGGTAAGAAGCAACATGGTCTATTTTTAAAAAAAAATAAATTATGATTATGCTCTAATGGTCAAGTTAAAAATTACACAAATTATTTATAACTACTGTGCTCTCCACTGAGAAAATGTTAGTGATTTTGACTATCTAGTGACCTATTCCTATTTTTTCCATCATATTTTCCCATATCTTTCTCTCCCTTCCAAACCATCAAAAAGATTATATACACATCTGACATCAGCAATGATATCCCTTGTTCTATGTCCTCCTCTGAAGGATGTTGCACCTCTGGAAGTTCTCTGTCAATATACTGCTACAACCATTTTTTTTTTTTTTTTTTTTTTATTAGGATTTGGGTGAAGATTTACAGAGTAAATTCACTTTTCATACAGCAGTTCACATATACTTTGT
>NW_006921606.1:16815023-16820209 GCF_000298275.1 Orycteropus afer afer
ATATATATATATATATACATATATGTATTTGTTGTTGTTGTTAGCTGCCACTGAATCAGCTCCTGACTTATGGTGACTTATGCACACAAATGTAATGCTGCCCAACACTGTGACATCTGCATCATCAGTTTCATATTGCTATGCTATGAACCACAGGGTTTTCAATGACTTATTTTTGGAAGTAGATCACCAGGCCTTTCTTCCAAGTCCATATAACCCTGGAAGTTCCACTTACACCTACTCAGCATACAAGCCTCCACAAATAGCCATGTGGTGGCTGCAGTGAAAGAGTACTTGCCAGGAATGAAACATAGGTCTCTTGCAAGGGAATTGAGAATTCAACTACTGAATCATCATTGCCTCATCTAAATAGATATTGTACTTATTTTACACATGGGGACCTCAGATAGATTAAGAATCTTGCTAGTATTTGATAAAGTTTGTAGCCGTGTCTCCACGACATCAACATGTTTGTTTTTTCCATGAAACAGCCCTGCCACACCACTTTCCCCACTCAAAGTAGAAATCACACCTGCATCCGTATCCACACTCTCCCATGAGCTTTGTAGCAGATGACATAAATGTTTACAGTATTTATATATGAAGCATGTTAATATCTGCTAATTTATTTATGCCTCTCAACAGCCTGATGATATAAAACCATTGACCCATTTATAGATAAGAAACTAGAAACCAAAAGAATTGAAGTAACTGGTCCAAGTTTACTTTGACAGGTTGTAAACAATGAAGATCATATTCTCATCCAAGTTTTATAATGACACATTCCATTGTTGTCAATAAGGAACAATATTGTTATTTTTATATTTAAACAGAATAAGCAAACAATTTCTAGGAGTATCAGATTTCATTGGCCAAAATGGTCAATGTTTTGAAGTTTCCTAAAGTTTCCTAATAAGAGAGGAAATTGGTAGTTATGGGGCAAGATGATGATAATTATTTGAAGAACACTAGAAGTCCTTTCACCATACTTACTCAATCTGTATGTTGAGAAAATAATCGGGGTGGTGGTGGTAGTAAATAATCAGGGTAGCAAATAATCTGAGAAGCTGGACTATATGAAGAAGAACATGACATCAGGATTGGAGGAAGAATCATTAACAACCTGCGATATGCTGATGACACAACTTTGCTTGCTGAAAGTGAGGATGACTTGAAGCACTTACTAATGAAGACTGAGGAACACAGTCTGCAGTATGGATTACACCTCAATATAAAGAAGACAAAAATCCTCACAACAGGACCTACATGCAACATCACAATAAATGGAGAAATGATTGAAATTGTCAGACGTCACATTGCTTGGTTGTACAATCGAGACCAATGGAAGCAGCAGTCAAGACATCAGATGACGTATGGCACTGGACAATTCGGCTGCAAAGGACCTCTTTCAAGTGCTGAAAAGCAAAGATGTCTCCTTGAGGACTAAGGTGCCCCTGACACAAGTTTTGGTATTTTCAATAGCCTCATATGCATGTGAGTTCTGGACAACGAATAAAGAAGACTGAAGAAGAATTGATGCTTTTGAGCTGTGGTGTTGGTGAAGAATGCTGAAAATACCGTGGACTGCTGAAAGAACGAACAGGTCTGTTCTGGAGGAAGTGCAGCTGGAATGCTCCTGGGAGGCGAGAGTGGCCAGACTTCATCTCACATACTTTGGTCATATTGTCAGAAGGGACCATTCCCTGGAGAAGGATGTCATGCTTGGTAAGGTGGAGGGTTGACGAAAGAGGGGAAGGCCCTTAACAAGATGGACTGACATGGTGGCAGCAGCAATGGGTTCAAGTATAGCAAGGATCATGGAGCTGGCTCAGGACCAGGCAGGATTTCGTTCTGCTGTGCATAGGGTCGCTATGAGTTGGAGACTACTCCACAGCACCTTAACACCACCACCACCACCACCAACAGAAGTCCTTTTATGCTGTTTGTGTTCAGATTTAGTGATTAATTTCTCTGAATGAGTTTCCACCTTTATAAATAATTGTAAAAAATAATTAGAAACATGTCATAAGCTTAAGGGAGGGTCTATCAGGTCTCTAGGGTCTGATCTGATCTGATCATGAGATCATGTCATTGTTGTTAGTTGCTTCCAATTCATTCTGTGCAACAGAATGAAACACTGCCCAATCCTGCACCTTCCTCACAGTCTTTGCATGCTTAAGCCCATTATTTCAGGCACTGTGTTAATCCATCTTGTTGAGGGTCTTCCCCTTTTCACTGACCCTCTACTTTACCAAGCATGATATCCTACTCCAAGCACTGGTTCCCTCTGACAACATTACCAAAGTATGTGAGATGAAGTCTTGCATCCTCACTTCTAAAGAGCATTCTGTCTGTACTTCTTCCAAGAAAGATTTGTTTATTCTTCTGGCAGCCATGATATTTTTAGTATTCTTTGTTAATACCACAATTAAAGTGCATGGATTCTTGAATGAATTCTTGATCAATTCTTGAGGGATTGATGCATGAAATAATGGAAACAGCAAAAAATATATTTTTAATAATCAGTCTTGATCAAAGCCGTTCTGATATTGGACTGGGGGAAAAAAGTGATGTCACAGCATGTTTTCTGCAGGTTTTATGCCAGGACAAATTACTATGTTCCTAACCAGAACCAATTGCCATCAAGTTGACTCTGACTCATGGTGATATCACGTGTGTATCATATGACATTGGAAAAAACATGGGTGTTTTTAGGATCTTGCCCAGGGGAGGTTGAGTAAGGGATACATTTTGTTTGGGTTCAGTGGGATATATGTATGTGGTTTGCAGTTGATATGTGTATAATTAAGTACTGATAACTGTCTGAGTGTAGTGATGGCCTCCAGGAATGCTTATCCTGCACATTATGCTCAATCAGTTGGCATCTTCTCACTGAGGTAGGGGACCACAGTTTGTATCACAATGAACATGTCCTACTGCACCTAGCACCAGAAGCATAAAGGTAGTAGATAAGAAATAAAGTTTAAAATGTATGGAGCCAGGAGTCAATTTGCAGAAACTTCTTCAAATCATCAAATATGTACAATTGATGGCAGAAGATGATCTCAATATTTAATCAAAATGGAAGTTCTATCTTCTTAAGAATATTTGCATGAATACAGTGTATATAATTATAATTGTGCCATATATATATCTCAGTGGCAATTTAGTGAAATGTGATTTTTCAGATTTCCTATTTGGAAGGCACAATCCTGTATTGTGTTCTATGAACACAATCCTGTTCTGTGAACAGTGAGTATGTCTGTATCTTAACTCTTATAGTTTATGTATCTTTGCTTTAGCAACTAAACCTTTTTTTTTTTGATAAATTTTGTTAAAGAGTAACTTACTTTTTTTCCTATTATAGGAAACATTACAAATTTGCATATTTATAATATATGGAGAGGTAATCAAAGAATACAGAGCTAAAAAATGAGGCAAGATAAAAGCAATATAGAAATGTCAAGTAATTATTTTATAAAAATATCTTGCCATCTTTCTGGATTTGAGGATGTTTATTTGCCCACATACTTAATTTACATTTGTTGTGATTTCTTTTCACATTAGAAACAAATTTACTTTATACCTAATTTTGTATTTACATTTTTGTGCTTTTGTCTTCAGAAGTATTTCAAATTATATGAATTTTATTTTCCAATCTTGGATCTGACCTTGGTAACAGACTAAAAAAATCCTACAAGAACATACAGGGGTCTATGTGTATATTTAAGCTATATGGAATCCTAAAATATATTTTTAAAAAAGATAGACATAATTTACTTAGTAATTATTAAGTGAAGACTTTTACATGATAAATGGAAGGAAGACTGGGCAATCTACTTCTGTAGTGATACCACCTCAGAAACCCAAGGAAGGGTCACTATGAGTTGGATCCGACTGGATGGCAGTAAGTTAGGGTATTTTTTTTTTTTTTTTATATATGATAAAAGTTGACTTCAACAAAGACAATAAAAAATAATAGATTTGGAAAAATATGTTTGCAACCTAGATAGCAGAAAGAATTTTAATATCTAAATTATATAAAGAAATCTTAAAAATTGATGAGAAAAAGCACATAGCCATCAGAAAACAAATGACAAAGAAACATGAACAGGTAGGGTTTCTTTTAGGCACATGCACTGAGCCACAAAACAAAATTTACCAGCTAATAAAGCATTAATATCATATAGACTCCAATCTATGAACCCAGTAAATTAGAAAAGGAAAGTAGAATAACAAACAAATAAACAAACAAAAATTCTATTCATATGGAAAGGAAACACACTTCTAAATAACTGATGGATCAAAGAAGAATAACCATGAAAATGAAGCGATTATTTAGAATTGGCCAATAACAAAAATACTTTATATCAAAAATTATTACATTGTGGGTATTGTAATCAGTGTCATAAAATAAAATGTATATATACTCTTGAATGTAAAATGAATCTGGTTTGTAAAATTGCACCCAAATCATCATAAAAAGCTTAAAGAAAAAAATGAAGCATGAGCCAAAACAAGAATCTTAAATGTTTACACTATAAAAGAAAGACAGAATGAATTAAGTGACCTCAAGAAATTGTTTTAAAAATTTACAAGGCCCAAAGAAGGCATGAGAAAGGAAAATATGTGTATAAGAGCATAAATTAATGGACCCCCCACAAAGATACAATAGAAAGGATATGTAAAAATCAAGTAATTAATAAATAGCTGTAATGCAATAAAGCCAGAAACAAGAGAAATGGTATGAATAAACAATAGGAATTAAAGATGACACACAATTAGAGATGCAATGTAGATAATAATAAAAGATAACTATGAATGAATTAGGGAGCTCTAGTGGTGTAGTGCCTAAGGCATTTGACTGCTAATCAGAAGACTGGTGGTTCAAATCCACCAGCCATTCCTTGGAATGAAGGTTGGACAATCTATTTTTGTAGTGATACTGCCTCAGAAACCCAAGGAGGGATTGCTATGAGTTGGATCCGAATGAATGAATTAAGGAGCTCTGGTGGCTTAGTGCCTAAGGCATCTGACTGTTAGCCAGAAGGTTGGTGGTTCAAACCTACCAGCCACTCTGTGGAAGGAGGACTGGACAATCTACTTCAGAAGATTTACTGCCTCATAAACCCAAAGGGGGTTGCTATGAGTCAGAATTGACTCGATGGCAGTGAGTATTTTTTTTT
>NW_006921606.1:16828258-16834520 GCF_000298275.1 Orycteropus afer afer
GCATAACCGAGTGATTGCCTCTAGTGGGGCTTCTGTTTTTTGAAACATCTCAGTGGGTATTCTGTCAATTCCTGGAACCTTGTTCTTCACCAATTCCTTCAGTGCAGCTTCAACTTCTTTCTTTAATACCATTGGTTCTTGGTCATAGGCTACCTCCTGAAATGGTTGAAAATTGGCCAGTTCTTTTTGGTACAGTGACTGTGTAGTCCTCCCATCTTCTTTCGATGCTTCCTCCAACATTCAATATTTTGCCCATAGGATCTTTCAATATTGCAACTCAAGGCTTAATTTTTTTCCTCAGTTCTTTCAGCTTGAGAAATACTGAGTATTTTCTTTCTTTTTGGTTTTATAACTCCAAGTCTTCACTTCACACATTTCATTATAGTAATTGGCTTTGCCTTCTTGAGCTGCTCTTTGAAATCTTCTATTCAGCTCTTTTATCTTGTCATTTCTACCATTTGCTTTAGCTACTCTCCACTCAAGGGCAGATTTAGAATCTCTTCTGACATCCATTTTGGTCTCCTTTTCTCATCTTTTTAATGACCTCTTGTTTTCTTCATAGATGATGTTCTTCATGTTATACCACAACTCTTCTGGTTTTGGTCATTGGTATTCAATGCATCAAACCTATTCTTTAGATTGTCTCTAAATTCAGGAGGGATATATTCAAGGTGATATTTTGGCTCTGGTGGACTCGTTTTAATTGTCTTCAACTTCAAGTTGAATTGCATATGAGCAGTTGCTGGTCTGTTTCACAATCCTCTCCTGGCATGGTTTTGGCTGAAGATATTGAGCTTTTCCATCTCCTCTTGCCACAAATGTAGTCAATCTGAATCCTGTGTATTCCATCTGGCAAAGTCCATGTGTATAGCTGCTGTTTGTGTTGTTGAAAAAGGTATTTTCCATGAATAAGTTGTTGGTCTTGCAAAATTCTATCATGCGATCTCCAGCATTATTTCTGTCATCAAGCCCAAATTTTCCAACTACCGGCGATTCTTCTTTGTTCCTAACTTTTTCATTCCAGTCACCAGTGATAATTAACACATCTTGATTGCACATTCAGTCAATTTCAGACTGCAGAAGTTAGTAAAAATCTTCAATTTCCTCATCTTTGGCTTTGATGGTTGGTGAATAAATATGAATAATAGTTATATTAACTCATCTTCTTTGTAGGTGGATGGATATTATCCTATCACTGACAGCATTGTACTTCAGAACAGATCTTGAAACATCCCTTGTGATGATGGAATGCCACACCATTCCTCTTCAAATTGTCATTCCCAGCATAGTAGATCATATGGTCATCTGATTCAAAATGGCCGGAAGCAGTCTATTTCAGCTCACTAAGGAGCTCTGGTAGCATAGTGCCTAAGGCACTTGACTGCTAACCAGAAGGCTGGTGGTTCAAACCCACCAGCACTCCTCGGAAGGAAGGTTGGGCAATCCTACTTCCGTAGTGATACTGCCTCGGAAACCCAAGGAGGGGTCGCTATGAGTCGGGGCCGACTCAACGGCAAATAACAACAACAACAACAATGCTAAGTATATCAATCTTTATGTGTTCCATTTCATTTTTGACAACTTCCAATTTTCCTAGATTCATACTTTGTACATCCCATGTTCCAATTATTAATGCATGTTTGCAGCTCTTTCTCCTCAGTTTGAGTCATGCCACATCAGCAAATGGAGGTCTCGAAAGCTTTGCTTTATCCATATCAGTAAGTTTGGTTCTACTCTGATAATGCAGTTCTTTCCCAGTCATATTTTGATAGCCTTGTGACCTAAGTGTCTCATCCTCCTGCACTGTATCGAACAATGCTTCCAGGCTACTCATAAAGTTGTGCAATAATATATCAGACAGAATTTCTCCTCTATTCATAAGGTTTTCCTTGGCCAATTCTTTGAGAAGTGGATGGCCTCTTCCTTCTGCCTAGTCTGCAAAGCAGGCTGAAACCTGTGCAACATGTGCAATGCCTCTGGCATTTGAAACACCATTGGCCCTGCCTCAAGCCTCACAGCAACATGCCACAACAGTAGGATAAACCAACAGCCAAGTTTATCTCCCTTAGCTGTTTGAAACCTCTCCACCCTACCCTTACCTGGATCCCTGCCACTTTCCTGCCACTTGGGGGTGGGATCTGGATCCCTCTCCTTACCTGGGTCCCTGCCATTGCTTCTTGGTCTGTCCTGGTTGCCCTGGATTTCCTCTCCTGTCAACAATTTCTCAAAAGCAAAGATGAGAAGATAAGGGGGCAGGGAAACAAGAGTATTGGAAAGGGAACAAGCAGAACTCAATTATACATTGTGATAAATGTTACTAATGCCACTGAATAAAGTCCTGGACAGAGTGGAAGGAAAATGTGGAAGAAAACTCAAAATCATAAACAAACAATCAGACTTATTGGTCTGACAGAGAGACTGGTGGAATCTCCAAGATGATGGCCCTTAGCTACCCTTCAAGCCTGGAACAGAACTCATTCCTGTGGCCCAACTTTCAGCCAAACAATAGGCAGGCCAAACAATAGACAAGTATACAATAAATAACACCAAGGAGGTATGCACCCGTTAGAACAATCAACCATATAAGATCAAAAGGGTACCATTTGCCCAGGGATAAAACTCAGAAGGCAGGAAGGGGTAGGAAAGAAGGAAGAATGGAAATGATAAACACATGGATGAAGTGGAAAGAGTATTGTTACATTGTGGGGATTGCAACAATGTCACAAAACAAAAGTTGTATGAATCGTTGAATGGTAAACCAATGTGCGCTGCACACTTTCAAATCACTATACAAAGTTTTTAAAGAAAAGAAATTGTCATTTTTTGTAATTTTAAAATTTAGATTGTTATGGTTCACAAGTATTAAGTGGAAGGAGAGAGAGAAAAAAAAAAAAAAAACATTGATTTTTTTTCATAATCTCTAGTTGTCCTGGTGGTATAGTGGTTAAGTGCTCGGATACTAACCAAAAGATTGGTAGTTCAAACCCAGCAGGTGCTCCATAGTAGAAAGATGTGGTAATATGACCCCCTGATACTATTGCCCTGAGATGTTATTAAAACCTTTTAGCAAAAGCAGAGTGACACACAAAATAACGGATATTCCCTGTAAGATTGGTACTCTACTTAAAAACTGTCACCATAAGACCAAAAGGTCAACAATTTCTCAAAAGCAAAGATGAAAAGATAAGGGGGCAGGGAAACAAGAGTAGTGGAAAGGGAATAAGCCGAACACAATTATACATTGTGATAAATGTAATTAATGTCACTGAAAAATTTGTGTGGAAATTGTCAAATGGAAACCTAACTTCCTGTGTCAACTTTCACCAAAAACGCAATTATATATATAAATATATATACTTATATATATAGATAGATAGATAGATAGATAGATATAAATATAAATAATATAAATATATATAACCAAAATAAAACCAAACCGGCGAGTCGGATCTGACTCACAGCAACACCTCCTTGGGTTTCCGAGGCGGTATCACTATGGAAGTAGATTCCTGAACCTTCCTTTGGAGGAGTGGCTGGTCGGTTTGAACTGTCAGCCTTCTGGTTAGCATTCAAATGCCTTAGGCACTATGCCACCGGAGCTCCATTCATACACACACACACACACACATATATATATATATATTTTTTTTTTAAGAGAAAAAAAATTACAGCCTTAGAAACCCTATGTGGCAGTTTTATTCTGTCTTACACTAGGGTTACATGAGTTGGAATAAACTCGATGGCAACATTGTTTTTTTTCCCAAGTTGTCTATTATTCTCCTGGGTCTTCAAAATCTAGAAGAAAGTTTCAAAAGATTAAACAGGCACCTCCATGTAAATTTGTAATTTTCCTGATTGCAAAACCAAGTGAATTTTCAATAGTCTTGGCTAAAAACGTCTCTTGGAAATTCCATTTACCTTAAGAATTTCTGGGTCAAAAATCCCTCAGGGTTAAATGGTGACTTTTGCTTTTTTTTAAATTCATATGAATTATGTTTTCTGCCTGGGTAGTCCTCCCCTTCTTGTGATTATAAAATTCTTCTTAGCTCTAGTCTTAGTTTAGTAAGTATAATCACTGAATCATAAACTGCCTATTTTTCTCATTGATATACCCAGCTCACTCCTAACCAGCCAGTATCTCTTTTCCTCTGAATTCTGTTGGGGCTTGAAAAATGGAGTGTGTGTGCCATAGCACCACAGTATGGACACCTGCGTTCTAGCAGCCAGATGAAGATATTTTATGAAATCCCTTCTTGGCAATAGGTTGTTTCAGATAACAGCAGCAAACAGTATGTGTTCAATTGCAACACAGCTGACTGATGCGGGCTTGGAAGATAGGCTACTAGTAAGACAAAAATTATCATAAAATCTTTGGTTTCTGTATTTTTGGGGTGCTGTCACCCTGGAAGTGCTTCTTCAATGGCTTTGGTGCAGCTTAGAGTGTGGTACAGAAAGGGATCCAAAGCCAAGAGAACACAAAATGAAAACAACTTTTTCCAAGGTGAAAATGCTTGCATTACACAGCTTTGCAAATTTTACTCTGCAAAATAGGACCTCCTACATTATGTGCAATTAAACCCAGATTGTTGTGAGCTACCTAGGCTCTGACTCAGGATGACTCCATGTGCAACAGATTAAATTGTTGCCTGGTCCTGTACCTTCTTCACAATAGTTGGCATGTTCAAGTCCATTGCTGTGGTCACTGTGCATTTTGAGTGACTTCCAACCTAGGAGGAGCTCTGGTGGTGCAGTGGTTAAAGCATTTGGCTAATAACCAAAAGGTTGCCAATTCTAACGAACCAGCTGCTCTATGAAAGAAATACGAGGCAGTCTGCTTTCTTTAAAGACTTACAGTTTTGGGCTGATCTACTCTCTCCTCTAGTTGCTGTTGTTACCAAGTGCTTTCGAGTCAGCTCAGACTCATAGAGAACCTACATACAACACAACAAAACACTGCCTGGTCCTGCGCCATCCTCACAATACTTGCTTTGCTTGAGCAATCATTAAAGCCACTGTGTCAATCCACTTCTCTGAGGGTCTTCCCCTTTTTTGCTGGCCCTCTACTTTATGAAGCTTGATATACTTCTCCAAGGAATGGTTCCTTCTGACAACATGACCAAAGTAGGTGAGACAAAGTCTGGTCATTCTTGATTCCAAGAAGCATTCTGGCTGCATTTATTCCAGGACAGATTTGTTCATTCTTCTTGCAGTTCACGATATCTTCAGTGTTCTTTGCCAACACCACAATTCAAAGGCATCAACTCTTCTCAGATCTTCCCTATTCGTTACCCAGCTTTCACATGCATATGAGGTGATTGAAAATACTATGGCTTCAGTTAGGCACACCTTAGACTTCAAAGAGACATCTTTGCTTCTTAACACTTTAAAGAGGTCTTTTGAAGTAGATCTGCCCAGTGCAATATAATGTTGGATTTCTTGACTGCTACTTCAATGGATATTTACCATGGATCCAAGCAACATGAAATCTTTGACAACTTCAATCTTTTCTCCATTTATCATGTTGCTGCTTATTGGTCCAGTTGTGAGTATTTTTTTTTTTTTTTTTATGTTGAGTTGTAATCCATACTGAAGACTCTAGTCTTTTATCTTCATCACACCTCATTTGTCAGTTTGTCATACTGTGGTGGGTTGCATATTGTTTTGAGGCTGGAGGCAATGCCACTGGTATTTCAAATACCAACAGAATTACCCATGGTGGACAGGTTTCAGTGGAGTTTCCAGACTAAGACAGAGTGGGAAGAAAGAAGGGGACATCCACTTCTGAAAAAATTGGCCAGTGGAAACTTTATGAATAGCAGTGAAACACTGTCTGATATATCACTGGAAAACTTTGTGAATAGCTGTGAAACTCTGCCCTCTAGGGACACTCTAAATTGGAATCAACTAAGTGGAAGACTGTTTGGTGGTTCCAACCTAAGGAGCCCCTTTTCTAGCACCATACCAGATAATATTCTGTTGTGATCCATTGGGTTTTTATTAGCTAATTATCAGAATAAGTCACAAGAATGTTCTTCCTACTCTAAGTCTGGAAGCTCTGTTGAAAACTGTACACCAGGGGTGACCTTGCTGGTATTTCAAATAAAGGTGACATACCCTTCCAGCATCGTAGCAACATGCAAGCCACCATAGTGCCAAAAACAAGTAAGTGGGCGGTGGAAAAGCAGATAGCTAAATTTATAGGAATATGTTGTTGTTATTGTTGTTAAGTGCCGTCGAGTCGTTTCTGACTCATAGCGACCCC
>NW_006921606.1:16834620-16836931 GCF_000298275.1 Orycteropus afer afer
TTTTTTTTTTTTTTTTTGGTTTATGAATGAATTTATACTAATAGATTAAAAACTTAGATTAATGGATTTTTTTTTCTGGAAATTATTGATTCCTAGTTATATGTATCAAATATTGTAATTACATTTATAACTTATCAGAAATGTGATTCAAGAAGAAATTGATATCAGAATTGATATTTCACCATTAAAATTCTTAAATAAGTAAACAAATGTCAATGCCCCAAATTGACTGCTAGGTCTGATATCTTAGGGGTGAGTTTTGCAAAAGTCAAGAAATAGATTATCTCTGTATCATAAATAATATTTCAGAGAAAAGAAGAGAAAAAGGAAAGCTCCCTAATTTAACTACAGAGGAAAAATTAAAAAAAAAAATGTTATGAACTTAGAAATCCTGAATAAAGATGAGTAAACTGAAACTATCACTTCATTATTTTAAAAGGCATTATAATTAAGGTGGATTTATCATGAGAATTCATGGCTGATTTAACATGAAAGGGAAAAAAGCAAACAAACTTCTGACCACAATTCACAACATTGATTAATTAAAGGTTAAGACCTTATCTATCTATACCTAATTATATGCAAAAAAAGAGGAATTTTAAAAAATCCAACAACCACTAAAGATTCACACACACACACACCTGCGTGCACAAATAGTATAGAGATAACTATCTTAACTCATAAATCAACTAATTCAAATCTATCAAAAACCATACACTTAATAGTGAAATTTGAGGGCCATTCTTTTTAAAGGTTGGAGCAAAAAGACAAAGATGTCATCTCTCTGAGACCAATACAATAGCAAAACAACAACAATAACAACAATAACTAAAATCAAACACAACTAGAAATTAATCTAACAAATGAGAAGATTTCTATGGAGGAAAAAAAAGAACTATTAAGTGACATAAAGGAAGAATAGACAAATTCTTATCTTGCAAGACATACTTTCATAAAAATGTCAATTGTCTTCAAATTAACATACACTTTCCCTCCAATTCTAATCAAAATATTATCAGTATATTTAGTAAAACTTGAAAGGCTCAAAATCTTATCAGTGTACTTCATAAAACTTAAAATACTTAAAATCTTACCAGTGTACTTAGTAAAACTTGAAATGCTCATCCTAAAATTTATATGGAGAGCAGAGGGGAAAAAAAAAAAGGTCAGTTTGGAAGTAGAATAAAGTAGAGTAACTCACCTCACCAGAAACCGAAAATTAATGTAAAGTGTTACCAATTAACAGTATATAAATATATGGTAGTCAGAGTTGAGTCGAGAAAGAGATGGCCCAGCTCTCTGGTAGGCTCTAACCGGCAGCATTATGTTTGACAGGTGAGTGCCTTAGGCCTGAGGCCAATCCCTAGGAACCCAGACAGAGGAGCAGTCAGCTGCAGGGATCCAGTGGGGAGAGGTAACTCATGCACACCCAAAGCAGGAGGGCAGGAGAGTGGAGAAAAAGCCTAGGAACTGGACAGAGGAGGAGTCAGCCTCAGGGACCAGGGTAAGGGTAGTACAATAGGTTTCCAACAGGGAGACAAACCTCTCTGTTGGTTTGTCCTACCATGGTGATGCATTGATGTGAGTTTTGAGGCTGAGCCACTGGTGTTTCAAACCCAGTGAATGCATATGGTGCACAGGTATCAGTCCACCTTACAGACTGAGACAGACTAGGCAGAAGGAAGAGGCTGTCCACTTCTCAAAGAATTGGCCAGGAAAAACCTTATGAATAGCAAAGAAACACTGTCTGATACATTACTGAGCAACTTTATGAATAGTCCATTTAGGTTAGAATGCTCTCAAAATAGGACTGGGAAAGAGTTGCATCATCTGAGTAAACCCAGCCTTAGTCCTATGGATAAGGTAAAGCTTTCGAGACCTCCATTTGCTGATGTGGCACCACTCAAATTGAAGATAAACAGCTGCAGACATCCATTAGTCATCAGAACATGGAATGTATGAAGTATAAATCTAGGAAAATTGGAAGTTGTCAAAAATGAAATGGAATGCATAAAGATTGATAACCTCAGCATTAGTGAGCTGAAATGGACTGGTTTTGGCCACTTTGAATCAGACAACCATGTGATCTACTATGCTGGGAATGACAGTTTGAAAAGGAATGGAGTGGCATTCATCATCACTAAGGATGTTTCAAGATCTGTCCTGAAGGACAATGCTGTCACTGATAGGATAATATCCATACACCTACAAGGAAGACCTGTTAATACGACTATTATTCAAATTTATGCCCCAACCACCAAAGCCAAAGATGAGGAAATTGAAGATTTTTATCAACTTTTGCAGTCTGAAA
>NW_006921606.1:16837031-16886901 GCF_000298275.1 Orycteropus afer afer
AGTCACTGTACCAAAAAGAACTGATCGATCTTCATCCATTTCAGGAAGTGGCATATGATCTAGAACCAATGGTAATGAAGGAAGAAGTCAAAGCTGCAGTGAAAGAACTGGCGAAGAACAAGGCTCCGGGAATTGATGGCATACCGATTGAGATATAGGAATATAGCTGCTTTAATTTCTGTACCTAAGTACAAACTGGAACATTTATCGATTCCTGGAGGTACAATTGTTAAATGCTTACCTGCTAACTGAAAGGTTGGTGGTTCAAACTCACCCAGCCACTCTGTGGGAGAAAGACATGGTGATTTACTCCTGTAAAGATTACAGTTTAGGAAAGGCTGTGAAGTAGTTCTACTCTGTTTCCTGGGGTCACTATGAGTTGAAAATGACTTTACAGCACCTAACAACAATAATCTTTCTGTCACAATTTGGCATCAATTGCACTGATAAAAGTAAACAAGCACTCCAGATATGGACAGCATGGGTGTGGTGGTTATGTTTATGTCAACTTGGCTAGGCCTGGTTGAGTGGCTAAGCAACTGGATGTAGTTAGTTATTCCCCATGGTGAGATTGGTAACTAACTCCATGTGGAATCTATTGGAGCAGCTTAGTAGCTTCTTTGGGTATGTGGTCTTCTTCCTATATATAAGAAACAGCTTTGGGAATGGTTTCCAGGTTATGGCACACTTGGTGCAGCCATGTTGTTGTTCAGCAGCCTGCCATGCTCTGCCGACCTTGGGACTTACAATGCACTTGAATTAATGGTCTGTCATGTGGTTTGGTAACATCAGAACTGTGACATTTTATTTGTTGACCTTTGGCTTGTTGGCCTCAGCAGCTAGTAGCTGCCCGAGTGAAGAGATTCCTCTAGCTTCAGTGGGCCCGGGAGCAAGAGGCAGAGCTGAAGCCCAAGGCCAAGGGGCTTTCACACAGCCCCTAGAGCCTGGCACTTTGAACTCAGACTTAAAGTCTCCAAACTGTAAGAGAAAAAACTCCTGTTTGTTAAAGTCCCATTTGTGGTATATTCTTGTCCAAGTGGCACTAGGTAACCAGAACAATGGGTTTTGGAAAATTCCAAATAAGGATCATCAGAACAAAATGATGCAAAGGAACAGAGTCACAGTTTAGAGTTAATCTTGTCACAGAAGTATGGAAGCAATTCCTCAGTGAAGAGTATTACTCAGTAGCCTTAAAACTCTACTGTCTGGGGTGTAGAGTTTGGTGCCTAGATAATTCATGCTTATGAAATTAATGTTTGCTCAATCATTCTGTCTCTGACCTATTATTACTTAATCTTTACAATGTTATAGATATAAGAATTTCAATAGCAATTATTAATACAGTAGCAATCGTAATTTTAAAACATAGACCACTAAACCCAAACCCACTAATACTGAGGCAATTCTGACTCATACTAACTCTGTAAGACAGAGTAGAATGCCCTATAGGGTTTCCAAGGCTGTAAATCTTTACAGAACCAGACTACCACTTCATTCTTTATTGGATCCACTGGTGGTTTCAAAACATTAATCTATCAGCAGCTGAGTGCTTGAGCCACTGTGCCACCAGGACTCCAGAGTACAGACTGAAACCAAAAAAGAAGCTCACTTCTCTTGATTTGATTTCAACTTATAGTGACCCTCATTGGGGTCCAAAGTCTATAAATCTTTATGGAAACAGACTGCCTCATCTTTCTTCTGTATAGTGGCTGGTGGGTTTGAACCACTGACCTTTTGGTTAGCAGTCAAATGCCTTAACCATTACACCCCCAGAGCTCCTTAAAACATAGACCAGGAAGATGATATTAGTGAATTATACTAGTGAATGAAACAAGATACTAGTGAATTAATTAACCAAAATAAGAAGCTAGGGCCAGAATATTTAGATCATCAAATAGACTTTGCTAAGCAAATTGTTTTTAGAAATGGAATGAGTATACACTTTCCCTCTTTGCCATCCTTTATTATCTTACGTATCTCTAGCACTTTGCACATTTTTACTACATCTGTTGTCTCTGAAACTACTGGAGGTGCTCCTGCCCACCCCCTGCATAAATTATCATGTATAATACTTGGTTCTCATTAGGAGGTGCAATGCGGGCCACAAATCTAATCAATTAATGAATATACAAACAAATACTAGTGATTAAATTATATGTTTCTAGATGGTCAGATAAGCACTTGTGTGGTTGTAGTCTTTCCCATGTAATACCATTTAGAGAAAGTCTCCATGGACTGTAACCAACCACACAGGAGGAAAAGGACCTTGGTTTCATGCCTCAACCAAAGAAGCACAGGGAAATCAGGCCAGAGAGGATGGAGCATGAGAGAGTGCAACTCAGATCCTAAACTCAGAGTTCTCAAGTGAGGAAAATTTGAGATAATTTCTCAAATAAAAGGACAAAATAAATTATTCTCTCAAACAGAAAAGAGAGTAAGAAAAATAAGAGAAGATTTTCCCACAATGCTTTGCATTTAGCAAATGCTCAGACAAATGATTGAATTAGGATCAAATGTGCTCAACTTGGTACAATGAGGACATTTTTTGATATTGGCCTTTGCCTGCCAAAAATTTGTACAAAATGCATCAGAAAATTTCATCACCTAAAAATTGTCTTCATGGTGAAGATCCTATGAACAGAAGTTAAAACCAGGCAAATTAATCTTTTCAAAAGCAAAGCTTGAATACAAAGAGGTGGATAGAATATTACAATAAGAGGACACAGGTTATTTTTTGTAAGGGACTCTTTTGTGTGTGTAATTTGGTGTTCTGTGTTCATTTATTTAGATATGAAAACACATATAGATGAAAATGCCCATAATAATTCTCAGTCGCTCAGGTTACAATGATCAGGATTTAAGTGAAAGTCTTTTTCAACTCAAATTTTCTATCTCCTAGTCAAAGGGGAGCACTTACAAAGTTGCTTTAAAAGACTAAAAGTAACTGAAGATAAATGCTATGCCTAATATACTTGTTATTTTTTAAACAAACAAACATTGACCGTTGAGTTGATCCCAATTCATGGTGATCCCATGTCTTACAGAGTAGAACTACTCCATAAGGTTTTTTTTTTGGCTGTAATCTTTACAAAATCAGTTCACCGGGCCTTTCTTTTGTAGATCCACCAAGTAGGTTCAAAGTTCCAACCTTTAGGTTAGCAGTTGATTGCAAACTGCTTGAACCTCCTTGCTTGTGCTCTATCATACCTGTAATTAGATATGTCTTTCACTCAGTTAGGATGTGAACTAGATCATACCCCTGTAAACATACCTTCCCAACCATGTCTGGTCTCTATCATCATCTTGAAATGCAATTGAACTGGTAAACTTCTGAAGGTGAGATTTTTTCTTCTGTTCAAAAGGCAAGTTAATAAGATTGCCATTTATTCTGGAAAAAAGTGCTGAAATCAGAGCCAAGGTCTGCAGAGCTTCGTGAGGAGAGGGCTCTATATCGTCACCCAAAGCCATTATTCCCAAGGGTAGAGGTACAAACAGCTGTGTATCTAGGATAAATCTGAAAACAAAACAACAACAACAACAAAAAAAAAAAACCCTGAGAAATAAAAGGGGTGTTGTAATAAGTTTTACATAAATCTAATTATTTATTTTGAAAACTTCTCTTTATGCTGAGATTTTTATCATGAAATAAAAGAAGCATGTGGTAAAGGGTTCTCGTATGAGTGTTATGTGTATGCTTGTACTTGGGGCAATTTGAATTTGTATCTTTTGTCAGTCTTCTCAATTTCAAAAAAAGTATTTTATTGATAAAGTAAAAACTGAGGACGACTGAACTGAAAAATTTACATTATTATTTGCTTTCCTCTCAAAACACTAGACCAGACTTCAACTTTAAAAGATTTGTTGTTTTGTTGTTAGCTGATATTGAATCAACCCTAGACTCTTGGTGACCCCATGCACAACAGAATGAAACACTGCCAGTTCTGTCCCACTCCATGGTCAGTTTTGGATCAGATCATTGTGAACTGTAGAGTTTTCATTGTTTTGGTAGTAGATCAACAGCCTTTACTTTCTAGTCTGTCATAGTTAGAAGATTTGTGAAAGTTTCTACTGACAGATGGATGGTGTCTGTGTATGTGGTACATTGACTGGGAATTGGCCTTGAGTGTCCTGTGTGGAAGGCTAGATTTCTACCACTGAACCACTGGTGCCTATAAGAAAGATATAAATTTTGCACAAAGTATAAAAAAGATTAGCAGGATAAAAGATCAAATAATTCATTAAGAGATTGAGAAGTCTACCAATTATATCAGTGTTACCAATCAAAGTTCAAAAGAGTTTGACCTAACAGCCAGTTATAGATGTGTCCCCATTGCGTGTATTTAGAGAGCAAACTGGAAATTCACAAGTTATCAGACAAAGTAAAGATCTGAGGATGGTAAGGAGTTTATTGTAACTCAAATCTGGTGCTCAACCTTGGACTAAGTTTAATATTAGTCTTGATAGAGGCATGTCTGTAGTGGACAGAGTATAAGAGAAATGTACCTAGGATTTATTGAGTATAAGGTAAAAAATCCATTTCTGTAGGGTCATTTTTCTTCTGCAATAAATGATTACATGAGGGAAAAAAGAAAAGCTTAAAATTGGTGTCAAGCTCTTTATTCCATCCATTTGGGATTAGCTAGAAGATAAATATGTCTGTTTATAATATATCACTTGTGATGAAGTTGGAAAGATGGAGTGGAGAAAAATATAAAGCAGACAGAGATTGGTGAAGATTTAGCTGATTTGGTTATAATAAAGTTTGTCAAATAGTAATGGACTATCAATGAATTTTTACTGACTTAGTTTGATATCCAAGCTGAGTATAGTCCTTTTACAAATGTTATGAGGAAATAAATGTTACAAAATGAGAATTTATTGCTCCTCTCTTCCTAAGATTTTCAAATAAGGACATTTCTCATATCTGTTAACAAAACATATGATACATTAGAACACTGATCATTGTCAAATTCAGAAGCTTGTATTAAATTGCAATTGTGCAATTAGACCAATGCTCTATTTTTCCATACATGTGCACATCTTTTTTCTTTTTTAACAGATAAAGGCTTCAGTACAACTTCTCAAAGTTTTTTCATCTTTCTACTATGCAATGGGTTGAATCAAGATGTGTATTTTGAAGACAAGATGGCAGTCATTCTTTCCTCTTCCATTCCATTTCTAATCCCTCCTGTGTCCCCTCTCTTGGTTTTAGTTGGGATGTTTCATGCTTATCTCTTTACTTCGTGGAGCCCTTGGATGGTACTGCTAAGTGAAAGACTGGAGGTTAGAGTCCACCTAGAGGTACCTTGGAAGAAAGGCCAGGTGATCTATTTCCAAAATATCATTGAAACCCTGTGGAACACACATGAGGTTGCTATGACTCAGAGTTGATTAGGTGTCAAATGGTTTCTTTAGTTGGCCCATGTTAAATAGCTGCCCACCTGATCATGCATTCTGCTTCTATGAACTTCTAAAATGGAGGTTAGAACAGAAGAAGACAGTATTACAGTGGGAAATATGTATACATAATTTTGTGTTGTCTTTGATATATTTTTGGCAACATTTCCTATCCACCTAAAATATTACAGTTTATAGGCCACCAATACACCAGATGCGTGACATTCTAAATGAGCAATCACCATTTGGATTACTGTGGTGAGCTGAAGTGCATCCTTTCTTGTACACCATATTTTTCCCTTGTTAAGCCTAGTGATTTAGGGTTAATTTGAGATTAAATTAATCAGTCTGGTTGAAAATTCCACCTCAGACTTCTCCTCTCCTTTTGTCTCTTAACAGGGCTCCCTGCTGAAGAGCAGGGGAAGGGGAATAACTTGCTCTTGTCACCAAAATCTCTCATAAGCTGGTCGCCCCATCTGCCATCTTTAGACTGAAGAATAATTTTTGAAATGCTATTAAAGCCAAGAGATCTACCTAAGATGTACAAGGTGTCTGGCAGGGGTAGGTTTTGGAATCTATCCTCTTGCCTATGCATTGTGTCCCTACCTGCTGCTTCAATTGTTCCCCACATTCCCACTGGCATGGTTATTGTTGAAGAGACTCCTGTTTGCATGCTTTGTCTGGGACACTATATACCCATCTCTGTGATTATCATGACATCTCAGGTTCCAGGGACTTATTTCTTTCTGCTCTTGCTCCCAAGGGGTGAGAGCAGACTGTAGAGCCCTCAGCTGTCTTGGCTTTCTTTCTTCTCATTGTCCCTTCACTTCACAGCCCACCCCCTAGACTCAAGCCCTTTTTATAGAAGGGAGTTATGGGAGTGAGGCAGTTATAAAGTGAGTTATACTACAACAAATACTCCTTCCATACCTCACCTCTGAATTCTTGACTGTTATCTCAGAAACAGGAGTCCTTGGATGGTACAAATGATTGAGGCACTTGGCTGTTAACTGAAAGTCTGGAGGCTTTAGTCCACCCAGTTGTGCCTCCAAAGAAAGACCTAGAGGTCTATTTCCAAAAAATCAGCCACTGAAAACCTCATGGATGTGGTTCTACTCTGACACACATGGAGTCACCAAGAGTTGGAGTTGACTCTGTGACAACTGTTTTCGTTTGTTTTTTGATTTTTTAAATCTCAGAAGCTCGGTATCTCCATTCATTGGTCATCGGTAATCTGGGTCCCCCTGTAAATAAATCGGGACCTAAATTCTAGGTGGAAGAAGAGAATTGTATATATTATTGTAGGTATTAATTTAAATAGACAGGCCATAGTTGAGATGATGAAGTGTGGAGACAAATAACTCAGTTCAAGTCCCAATTTTTCCACCTACTAGCCATCCTTATCATATTTAGTAATATTTCTAGCTTGTCTGTACCTCAATGTCCTCATCTGTAAAATAGAGATGATAATAGCTCTCCATTTGTAGTATGGTTGTGGAGATTAAATATATTTTTAAACACCAGGCTTTTGAAAGAGAGTGATTGATGAATAAGTGTTCAATAATTGTCAGCAGTTGTGATTAACTAGTTAAATTAATAGCTCCCATATTATTCTAACATATCCCACAACCTTTCTAGTTGTTGTTGTTGTTGTTGTTGTTGTTATGTGCCGTTGAGTCGGATCCGACTCATAGCGACCCCTCCTTGGGTTTCCGAGGCAGTATCACTACAGAAGTAGATTGCCCCATCTTCCTTCCTAGGAGTGGCTGGTGGGTTTGAACCGCTAGCCCTGCGGTTAGCAGTCAAATGCCTTAGGCACTATGCTACCAGAGCTCAACCTTTCTAGTACATATTACCAAATTGTTAGCAATTCAGTTAAGGTTAAAAGGCCAAACACCATTTAGAAAATCCCAGGAGGGACTAGTATCCTCACCAGTACTTATAATGAGTGCAAATAAATGCAGTGTGGATTAGGAGTGTAAGGTGTGTGGTGCCTTCCTAACCAGGAAGAATGGACTGATAATGGACTGACAATATTGCCCAGCTGACCTTCATGGTCTTAGCATGATTCCCTGATACTGCTGATTTAAAAAAAAACTTTTTTTTTTTTGTTGTGATTTGGGTGAAATTTTACAGAGCAGATTTGTTTTCCATTCAATAGTTTTATATGTTTTGCTTTATGGCACCGATTAAAATCCCCAGAATGTAAGCGATCTCTTCCCACTTCCTCCCTGTGACTTCCTTTTCCATATGTCCTTTCCTATGAATTCCTGTCTCCCAAGCTTTCTCCCTGTGTATCTGCTCCCCTTCTCATCTTCCATGGTTGATTGTTCTTCCTGGTGTAATTGTTCCGCTCGTAGTCCTGTCACTTGTTTGTCTAAGGGTTAAACCATGTATTGTTTTTGTTGTTGTTATGTGCTGTCAAGTTGGACCCAACTCATAGCGACCCCTCCTTGGGTTTCTGAGGCGGTATCATTAGGGAAGTAGATTGCCCAACCTTCCTGGGAGTGAGTTCAATTCCAGGCTTAAAGGTGACTAGGGGTCATAGTTTCAGAATTTCACTAGTTTCTATCTGACCAGTAATCTTTTTTTTCATGTTTTTGAATTTTATTCCACATGTTCTCCCATTCTATCCAAGATCTCCAAATTTAATCCCACCCCAAGTGGATGGCATTGGTAGTCAGGTACTGTGCAGTCTTTCTGGTCTCAGGAGGCTGAGATTCTCAAGGTCCAGTAATCCCTTGGACAAATTGTTTGTATGCAGCTTTGATTTTCTTCACTCTTCTTTGATCTGCATGAGGTGAGAATAATAGTTATATGTTAGATGGCTGCTCACAAGCTTTTAAGAACCTAGTTGCTACTCACCAAAATAGGATGTAGAGTAATGTTTTTGTGTACTGTGTTGTGCTAGTTGAGCTTCATGTCCACTGCAACCATGTTCCAAGCCCACAGAACCAGTGACTCACTTCCTCAATGTACTTGGTTGTGGCTGGGAAGTTATCTTAAGTTTGCCCCCTGTTAGCTCTGCTAAATACATGGATTTTTTTAATATATAGCATACACAAATAAGTATGTAGAAATATTATCTGCCAAACCTATATATGGGAGCTCTGGTAGCAAAGTGACTAAGACACTTGACTGCTAACCAGAAGGCTGGCGGTTCAAACCCACCAGCCACTCCTCGGAAGGAAGATGGGGCAATCTACTTCCGCAGTGATACTGCCTCGGAAACCCAAGGAGGGGTCGCTATGAGTCGGGTCTGACTTGACGGCACATAACAACAACAACAACAAACCTGTATATAGTCATGGGTGTATTCCCATTTGCCTATCCATACCTGATCATTTTGTCTGTCTACCTATGTATCCACTCATACATTTATGTGTTATTACTGATACTATAGTATTGTGTGTGTTATAATATTTACCTTTGCTGTCTGTTCCTCTTGTGCTTATCTGTGTTTTCCTTTTCCTTACTGATATTGTTCTGGTTACACGTTTTTTCATATTGCATTTCCTTTAACCCAAATCAACACATGTCTCTTAACTAGCTAACAATTTTCCCTTCTCGCCCCTTCTATCCCTGGTAAGTAACAAAGAAAGTTTCCTTCTGTGGGTAAAACTTTCCATAACTTTTTATAATGAGTCATTATTATAAATATTTGTCCTTATGTAATTGACTTATTTCACTCAGGGTAATGTCCTCCAAGTTCATCCACATTACGAGGTGTTTCTTCATTATTCTTTAACGTTGCATAGTATTCCATTGTATGTATGTACTACAAGTTCATTATCCATCTGTTAATGGGTATTTAGGATGTTTCCATCTCTTCGCTATTGTGAATAGGGGTGCAATGAACATGGGTGTGAATATGTTTATTCATATTCTGGCTCTCACTTCTTTATGACATATACCTACTAGTGAGATTACTGGATTAAATGGTATTTCTATTTCCTTCTTTTCAAGGAAGTGCCATACTAATTTCCATACTGGTTGTACCATTTTACAGTCCCACTAGCAGGGTATGAAAGTTCCAATCTCTCTACACCCTCACTAGCTTTTGTTGTTTTTCTCTTTTTGAACTTTGCTATTATTGCTGGGTATTTCATTGTTGTTTTGATTTGCATCTCTATAATGGCTAATTATCACATGTATTTCTTCATGTGTTTGTTGGCTGCCTGAATATTCTTCTTTGGTGAAGTGTTTTTTCATCTTCTTCATTTTTGAATTGACTTATTTGTCTTTTTGATGTAGAGGTGATAAAGCTTTCTATAAATTTTATGGATAAGTTTCTTCTAAGATATGTCATTGCCAAATACATTTTTCCCAATCTGTATGTTCTTTTTTTTACTCTTTTGACAAAGTCTTTTGAAGCTCATGAGAGTTTAATTTTTAGAAGGTCTTAGTCATCTAGCTTATTTTTTACTGTATGTGCAATTTGGGTTATGTTTGATAATCTATTTATGCCATAAATTAAAGGTGCTAAATTTGTCCCTATTTTATCTTTGATGACCATTATGGATTTAGGTTTTACATTTAGGTTTTTGATCTATCTTGAGCTATTTTTGTGTATGGTGTGAGAAATGGATCTTGTTTCATTTTTCTGTAAAAAGATATCCAGTTTTGCCAGTGCTTTTTGTAAAAGAGACTATCCCTTCCCCATGTAATAGATTTTGGTCCTTTGTCACAGATAGGTGGATGGATTTATTTCTGGATTCTCAGTTCTATTCCACTGGTATATATGTCTGTCATTGTACCAATACCAGGCTCTTTTGAGTACTGTGGCTGTATAGTAGTTTTTGAGAGTAGTGAGTGTGAGACTTCTTATTTTGTTCTTCTTCAGTAATGCTTTGGTTATCCAAGGTCTCTTTCTTTTCCACATACAATTAGTGATTAGTTTTCCCATAGAATGTGAATCAGGATTGCAATGAATCTCGGATTTCTTTGGGCAATATCGACATTTGCACACTGTTCAGTCTTCCTACCCATGAGCATGGTTGTTGTTGTTGTTGTTATGTACCGTCGAGTCATCTCCAACTCATAGCAACTCATATGTACAACAGAATGAAACACTGCCCAGTCCTCTGCCAGTCTCACGATACCTACTATACCTGAGCCCATCGTTGCAGCCACTGTGTCAATCCATCTTGTTGAGGGCCTCTCCCTTTTTTGATGACCCTTCACTTCACCAAGCATTCTCCAGAGAATGGTCCCTTCTGACAACATAACCAAAATAGGTGACATGAAATCTGACCATTCTCACTTCCAAGGAGCATTACGTCTGCACTTCCTCCAGGACAGATTTATTAGTTCTTGCAGCAGTCCATGGAACTTTCAGCATTCTTCACCAATACCATAACTCAAAAGCATCAACTCTTCTTCAGTCTTCCTTTTTCATTGTTCAGTTCTCCCATGCATATGAGGCAATTGAAAATACCATGGTTTGAGTCAGGTGCATCTTAGTCTTCAAGAAGAAATCTTTGTTCTTCACCACTTGAAAGAGGTCTTTTGCAACAGATTTGCCCAATGCAATACAACTTTTAATGTCTTGAATGCTGCTTCCATTGGCATTGATTGTAGAACTAAATAATGTGAAGTCTTTGACAACTTCAGTCTTTTTCCATCTATTGTGATGCTGCTTATTAGTCCAGTTGTGAAGATTATTGTTCTCTTTATATTGAGGTGTAATCCATACTGCAGACTGTAGTCTTTAATCTTCCTCAGTAAGTGCTCCAAGTCATCCTCACTTTCAGCAAGCAAAGTTGCGTCATCTGAGTATCTCAGATTGTTAATGAGCCTTCCTCCAATCCTGATGCCATGTTCTTCTTCATATAGTCCAGCTTCTCGGGTTATTTGCTCAGCATACAGATTGAATAAGTATGGGGAAAGGATACAACCTTTGTGATGCACTACATCCTTGATTTTAAACCATGCAGTATCCCCTTGTTCTGTTTGAACAACAGCCCCTTGGTCTAAGTACATGTTCCTTATGAGTACAATTAAGTGTTCTGAAATTCCCATTCTTCTCAATGTTATCCACAATTTGTTATGATCCACACAATTGAATGCCTTTGCAGTGTCAAAAAAAAAACACACACAAGTAAACATCTTTCTGGTATTCATTGCTTTGAGCCAAGATCCATCTGACATCTACTATGATATCCCTTGGTCCAGGTCTCCTTCTGAATCCAGCTTGCATTTCTGGAAGTTCTCTGTCAATATACTGCTGCAACTGTTTTTTAATTATCTTCAGTAAGATTTTACTTGTGTGTGACATCAATTGATATTGTTTGATAATTTCCACATTCTGATAGATCACCTTTCTTTGGAATGGATACAAATATGAATCTCTTCCAGTCGGCCAAGTAGCTGTCTTCCAAATTTCTTGGCATAGCTAAGTGAGTGCTTCCATCACTGCATCCATTTGTTGAAACATCTCAGTTGGATATTCCATCAATTCCTGGAGCCTTGTTTTTCACCAATTCCTTTAGTGCAGCTTCGACTTCTTCTTTCAACACCATTGGTTCTTGATCATATGCCACCTCCTGAAATGAATGAGCATTGACCAATTCCTTTTGTAATGTTACTCTGTATATTCCATCCATCTTCTTTTGATGTTTCCTACATCATTCAACATCTTGCCCATGGAAGTTTTCAATATTGCAACTCAAGGCTTAATTTTTTTCCTCAGTTCTTCCAGCTTGAGAAATGCCAAGCGTGCTCTTCCCTTTTGGTTTTCTAACTCCAAGTCTTTGCACTTTTCATTATAATAATTGATTTTTTTCTTCTCAAGTTGCTCTTTGAAATCTTCTGTTCAGTTCTTTTGTCCTGTTGATTCTTCCATTTGATTTAGCTACACTCCACCCAAAGGCAAGTTTCAGAGTCTCTTCTGACATCCATTTTGGTCTTTTCTTCTTTTCTTGCCTTTTTAATGACTTTTTGCTTTCTTCATGGATGATGTTCTTCATGTCATGCCACAACTCCTCTGGTTTTCGGTCACTGGTGTTCAATGCATCTAATCTATTCTTTAGATGCTCTCTAAATTGAGGAGAGATATAATCATGGTCATATTTTGGCTCTTGTGGACTTCTTTTAATTGTCTTGAGCTTCAACTTGAACTTGCATATGAGTTATTGATGGTCTTGTCCACAATCAGCTCCTGGCCTTGTTTTGGCTGAAGATACTGAGCTTCTCTATCATCTCGTGCCACAGATGTAGTCAATCTTATTGACTTCATCTGGTGAAGTCCATGTGTATAGCCATCATTTGTGTTGTTGAAAAATGGTATTTGCAATGAATAAGTCATTGGCCTTGCAAAATTCTTTTTTTAAAAAATGCATTTTATTGAAATATAGTTCATGTACAGTGAAATATACAAAACTAAATTGATATGGGTTAGTGCATTTTTTTTTCAGTGTTCCTTCCTCTCCCCTCCCACTCATGGTAATCAGCAAAGAAAGTTTCCTTCCATGTGGAAACCTTTCCTTGGTTTTTTACAATAATGAACTAATACTGTATTTGTCCTTCTGTGATTGACTTATTTTACTCAGCTTAATGTCCTCCAAGTTCATCCATGTTATGCGGTGTTTTGCAGATTCTACATTATTCTTTAGTGTTGCATGGTGTCCCATTGTGTGTATGTACCATAATTGGTTATCCATTACCCATTTTACTGTTGATTGACACTTAGGTTGTTTCCATCTTTTTGCTATTGTAAATAGGGCTGTGATAAACATGGGTGTGCATATGTCTGTTCTTGTCCTGGCTCTCACTTCATTAGGATATATATATCAGATATATAATAGGAGTATTGGGTCAAATGGTATTTCTAATTCCGGCTTTTTAAGGAATCACCATAGTGTTTTCCACAGTGGTTGTATCATTTGACAGTCCCACCAGCAGTGTATGAGAATACTAATCTCTCCATATCCACAGCAACATTTGTGATTTTCTGTCATGTTGAATTTTGCCATTAGTGCTGGGATGAGATGGTATCATGGTTGTTTTGATTTGGGTCTCTCTGATGGCTATTGATCGTGAACATTTCTTCATGTATTTGCTGGCTGCCTGAATATCTTCCTTGGTGAAGCGTCTATTCACAGTTTCTGCCCATTTTTTAATTGGAATGCTAATTTATTTTGTTTTTGTTTTTGAGATGTTAGAGTTTTCTATAACTTTTAGAGATAAGTCCCTTGTCAGATAAGTAATTATTAATTATAAGTATGAATTTGTTGCTATCATTTTGTTATGTGCTTTTTCATGGTGTTCCTGATTTCTTTGTTCCAAATAATTTTCTGTGCTGAACTCATTTTGTTTATGAATCATGTTTTCACTTCCTTAGTTGCTAGTGTTTTAGTATTTGCAAATATTTGTGTTGGTCATTTATTTTGATGTGAAGGTTTATCTTTTTTTTTTTTTTTTTAATTTGAGGTTACTCTGTGATTTATAATTTTCTTCCCAAGTTTAGTACAGTCTGTTCTGTCTTGCAGTTGTCTTGACTTCCCTACAATTTAGAAGTTCTGTAACTGCAAAATTTTTTCCCTCTTTTTGGTTTGTATTTGTCCTCATTTGTCAATTGATGTCTCTGATTCCCTGTTTATAATCTTGTAGGCTTATTTACTTTGGGCAGATAGTTCTATAACTGGGTTAGTTTCTGGGTTATGTCATCATGTGTGTTCATGGTCAGTTGTTTGCTGTTGTTGGTTCTCTGTCCAAAAGACTCCCTTTAGCATCTCTTGTAAGTTTTCTCTGGTTTTAACAAATTCCCTTAATTTCTGCTTATCTGGAAAGTCCTAATTTCACCATCATATTTGAGAGACAATTTTGCTGCGTATATAATTCTTGGTTGGAAATTTTCCTCTTTCAGTGTTTTATATATGCCATCTAATTGTCTTCTTGAAAGCACAGTTTCTGCTGAGAAATTGCCCTTCGTCTTATTGGTTGCCCTTGTAGGTAAACTTTTCATTTTTCCCATGCTGCTTTCAGGATTCTTTCTTTGTCTGGTTTTGGTGAGTTTGATGATATGTCTTGGTGATTTTCTTTTGGGGCCTATCCTGTTTAGGGTTAATTGGACTTCTTGAATGGATATATTTTCATCTTGCATCATTCCAGGAAAATTTTCTTCTAACAAATCTTTGGCAATTTTTTCTGCGGTTTTATTTGTTTCTTCCTATTCTGGAATTCTGATTACATATAGGTTATTCCTTGTGATGGTATCCCACATAAACCCTAGGCTTTCTTTATTTTGTTTTCATCATTTTTTTCTGATTGATCCCTTTCCAAAGAATTATTGAGGTATTTGTGTTCAGTCTCACTAATTCTCTCTTCCATTGGTTCAGTTCTAGTCCTTTACCCTTTCAATGTGTTATCTATTTCTGATAATTTAGTATTAATCTTCTGGATTTCTGTCTGTAGATATTGTATCATTTTTAATTTTTCATTTTGTTCTTGTATCATCTTTCAAAATTGTTCTAGGTTTTGCCCTGGGTTTTCCTCAATTTTGTCAGTGTTTTCCCTGATCTATCTCTCAATCCATTGAAGGTACCTAAATAAAATTCTTTTGAACTCATTATTACAGAGTTCTAATGCTGCATATTCCTTAGGGATGTATTTTGGGTATGTATCCTGGTCCCTTGTTTCTCCCACTTTATCTTTCTTCTTTGTGTGAACTGTGATGCTCTGTTGTCTCGGAGGTATTGTGATGGTTTTGTGTTTATATTTAATTGGTGATTGTATGTTGGATGACTTGTCCACCATTTTCATTTTCTTTGTTTTGTTTATATGTTATTTACGTGAGCAGGGTATTGTGCTGTCCTCCTCTATTCACTACTTGACAGCACTTATACACTCACCACCTGTCTCCTTTACTGTTGTCAGCCTCTCATATGTCCCTGCTGTCTTTGGCAAATGGAGCCTATCTTTAGGTCACTGGAATCTGAATGAGAATGCTGTCACTTTAAAATCTAAAATGGCTGCTGCTTGTAAACACTCAAAATGGCTGCACCCTCAGTCACTTTAAATATCCAAAATGGTCACTGTTTTAAACAATCAAAATGGCTGCACCTTTTGGACAGCCAAAAGTCCACAGCTCAGGTTGTCTCCCTCCTTGCTGTTTCCTTTCCTAGTCATAGGCCACTAGCACAGTCATTCCTGTAGCCCTTGGTGACATTTAGGTCAATTTTCAGGTCCCCACACCACATGGAAATATTCAGGCTGTTAGTCCCATCAGTGTAGCTGACAGTCCATTGTTCTGGCTGTCTCCATGCTCACTGCTTTCATTCAGGTTTTTTCTACTAATTGCTGCTTAATCCACTTCTGTATACTTCCTTTCATAGCTCAGGGATCCAGGATTATCTTCAGTATCTCAAGACAGAGAAATTTTTAAAAGTCCATCAAAACCTACCCATAGGAGATCCATATATTTGTGCTAAAATTACTAAAATGACTATAATTGAAATATCTTTTAAAATAGAGAAAATGATGCAGTCATTCATCATAGAATAGAAATTCTTAAAAAAAAAATCACACTGATAGTATAGATGAAAAAGTACTATATCTGAAAGTAAGAAACAAACAAAACTTGAAGGAAATGAACAATTTCACTGAATTACAGCTGTAGAATTTTATTGAAATAGTGTATCCTTTGTGTATATATTTAAATAAATAAGATAGCTTACTGTAAATTAAAAATAAAAAAATTTAGATACAGTACAACAGATGATTAGTAAGCCAGAAAGCAGGGCATTACAAAATATCAGTTGAAAGACTTGGGGGGGGGGGAAGGATGACAAGTAAATAAAACAGAGAAAAGCATAGGTCAGAGTTGGTGTTGGTAGGTGCTGTCAAGTCAGCTACAACTCAAAGTGACACTATGTATAAGAGAATAAAATACTGTTCGGTCCTGCGTCATGCCCATAATATTTGTTATGTTTGAGCCCATTCATTGTAGGCACTGTATCAATCCATTTGGTGGAGGGTCTTCCCCTTTTTCGGTGACCCTCTACTTTACCAAGTATGATATCTTTTTCCAGGGAATGATCCCTTCTAACATGACGAAAATAGGGGACCTGAAGTCTGACCATTCTCACTTCCAAGGCACATTCTAGATGCACTTCTTCCAGGACAGATTTCTTCATTCTTCTGGCAGTCCATGGTATTTACATATTCTTAGCGAACACCACAATTCAAAGGCATCAACTCTTCTTTGGTCTTCCTTATTTATTTTCCAGTTTTCACATGTTTATGAGGCAACTGAAAATACTATGACTTGGGTTAGGCACACCTTAGTCTTCAAAGTGACATCTTTTCTTCTTAATACTTTTAAAAGTCTTTTGTAGCAGATTTATCAAGTGTAATAGGACATTTCAAAAGTCAGTAGGTTTATATATGGTGAACAGGTTTCAGCAGAGCTTCCAGACTAAGACAGATTCAGAAGGAAGAGGGCATCCACTTCTCAAACAATTGGCCAGTGGAAATCTTATGAATAGTAGTGGAACACTGTCTGATATATTACTAGAAAACTTTATGGATAGCCTTGAAAAATTGTCTGACATAGTGCCAGAAGATGAGCACTTGACATCACAAGGAACTCAAATATGACTAAGAAAGAGCTAGTTACTCAGAGTAGAGCTGATCTTAATGGTGTGGATAGAGTAAAGCTTTCAGAACCCCCATTTGCTGTTGTGGCACATCTCAAGATGAGAAGAAACAGCTGGAAACATGGAATGTACAAAGTATGAATCTAGAATATTTGGAAGTTTTCAAAAATGAAATGGAATGCATAAAGATCGATATCCCATGCATTAGTGTGCTGAAAGGGACTGGTTTTAGCCATTTTGAATCAGCCAATCATATGATCTACTATGCTGGGAATGAAAAGTTGACGAAGAATGGTGTGACATTCATCATCAAAAACAATGTATCAAAATCTATCCTGAAGTACAATGCTGTCAGTGATAAGATAATATCCATATGCCTACAAAGAAGACCAGTTAATACTACTATTTTTGAAATTTATGTACTAGCCAACAAAGCCAAACATGAAGAAATTGAAGATTTTTACCAACTTCTGCAGTCTGAAATTGGCCAAACATGCAATCAAGATGTGCTGATTATCACTGGTGATTGGAATGCAAAACTTTGAAACAAAGAAAAATCACCAGTAGTTGGAAAATATGGCCTTGGGGATAGAAACGATGCTGGAGATCGAGTAAAAGAATTTTGCAAGACCAAAGACATTCATTGCAAATACCTTCAACAGCACAAATAGTGGCTATGCACGTGGACTTCACCATATGGAGTACACAGGAATCAGGTTGACTACATCTGTGGCAAGAGATGATGAAAAAGCTCAGTATCTTCAGACAAAACAAAGCCAGGAGCTGATTTGTGGAATAGACCATCAACAGCTCACATGCAAGTTCAAGTTGAAGCTCAAGACAATTAAAAGTAGTCCATGAGCAACAAAATATGGTCTTAATTATATCCATCCTAAATTTAGAGTCCATCTGAAGAATAAATTTGATGCTATGAACACCAATGACTGAAAACCAGAGGAATTGTGGTATGGCATCAAGAACATCACCCATGAAGAAAGCAAAAGGTCATTAAAAAGACAAGAAAGGAAGAAAAGACCAAAATGGATGTCAAAGGAGACTCTTAAACTTGCCCCTGAATATAGAGTAGCTAAAGCAAATGGAAGAATCAACAAGATAAAAAAGCTGAACAGGAGATTCCAAAGAGCAGCTTGAGAAGACACATTCCATTATTATAATGAAATGTGCAAAGACTAGAAGCTAGAAAACCAAAAGGGAAGAACACGCTTGTCATTTCTCAAGCTGGAAGAACTGAGGAAAAAATTTAAGCCTTGGGTTGCAATATTGAAAGTTTCTATTGGCAATATGTTGAATGATGCAGGAAACTTCAAAAGAAGATGGATGGAATACACAGAGTCACTGTACTAAAAAGAATTGGTAGTTGATTATCCAACTCAGAAGGTGGCATATGATCAAGAACCAATGGTATTGAAGGGAGAAGTCAAAGCTACACTAAAGGAATTGGTGAAAAACAAGGCTCCAGGAATTGACACAATACCCATTGAGGTGTTTCAGCAAAAAGATGCTGCACAGGAGGCACTCACTTGGCTATGCCAAGAGATTTGGAAGACAGCTACTTGGCCAACTGACTGGAGGAGATCCATATTTGTACCCATTGCAAAGAAAGGTGATCTCACAGAATGTGGGAATTATCATACAATACTATTGATATCACATACAAGCAAAATCTTACTGTAGATAATTAAAAAATGGTTACAGCAATATATTGACAGACCTTCCAGAAATGCAAGCTGGATTCAGAAGGGGATGTGAAGCGAGGGATATCATAGCTGATGTCAGATGGAACTTGGCTCAAAGCAAAGAAAACCAGAAAGATGTTTACTTGTGTTATATTGACTCTGCAAAGACATTCAATTGTGTGGATCATAACAAATTGTGGATAACATTGGGAATAATAGGAATTCCAGAACACTTAATTGTACTTATGAGGAACCTGTACATAGACCAGGATGCTGTTGTTCAAACAGAACAAGGGGATACTGAATGGTTTAAAAGCAGGAAGGGAGTGCATCATGGTTGTATCTTTTCATCATGCTTATTCAATCTGTATGCTAAGCAAGTAATCTGAGAAGCTGGAATATATGAAGAAGAACATGGCATCAAGATTGGAGGAAAATTCATTAACAATCTGTGATAGATATGCAGACAACTTAACTTTGCTTGCTGAAAATGAAGATGACTTGAAGCACTTACTGATGAAGATTAAAGACTATAGTCTGTAGTATAGATTACATCTTAATATAAAGAAAACAAAAATCCTCACAACTGGACCAATAAGCAGGATCATGATGAATGGAGAAAAGATTGAAGTTGTCAAAGACTTCATATTACTTGGTTCTACAATCAATACCAATAGAAGCAGCAGTCAAGGCATCAAAAGATGTATTGCATTGGGTAAATCTGTTGCAAAAGACCTTTTTCAGATACTGAAAAGCAAAGATATCTCCTTGAAAACTAGGATGCACCCAACCCGAGCCATGGTATTTCTAATTGCCTCATATGCATGTGAGAACTAGACAATGAAAAAGGAAGACTGAAAAAGAGTTGATTCTTTTGAGTTGTGGTGTTGGTGAAGAATGCTGAAAATACTGTGGACTGCTAAAAGAACTAACAAATCTGTCCTGGAAAAAGTGCAGCTGAAATGCCCCTTGGAAACGAGAATGGCTAGACTTCATCTCACCTACTCTGGTCATATTGTCAGAAGGGACCATTTTCTGGAGAAGGATGTCATGCTTGGTAAAATGAAGGGTCAAAGAAAGAGGGGAAGACTCTCAACAAGATGGATTGACAGAGTGGTTGCAGTGATGGGCTCAGGTATTGTAGGGATCATGAGTCTGGCACAGGACTGGGCAGTGTTTCATTCTGTTGTTATATGATTGTTATGAATCAGAGACAACTTGATGGCACATAACAACAACAATAACAAAATATGACATCTGATTTCTTGACTGCTGTTTCCATGAGTTTTGATTGTCGATCCTAGTAGAATGAAATTCCTGACAACTTCAAACTTTTCTCCATTTATTGTGATGTTGCTTTTTGGTCCAGTTGTAAGGATTTCCATTTTTCTTTATGTTGAGGTATTATCCACACTGAACACTGTAGTCTTTGATCTTCATCAGTGCGTGCTTCGATTCATTTTCACTTTCAGCAAATGAAGTTGTGTCATCTGATATCGCAGGTTGTTAATGAGTCTTCCTCCAATCCTGATGCCATGTTCTTCTTCATATAGTCCAGCTTCTCAGATTATTTGCTCAGAATACAGTGCCTAAGGCCTTGGCTGCTAACCAGAAGGGAGGTTCAAATCCATCAGCCACTCCTTGGAAGGAAGGTTGGGCAATCTACTTCTATAGTGATACTGCCTCGGAAACCCAAGGAGGGGTCCCTGTGAGTCAGATCAGACTTGACAGCATTGAGTGATTAAGTGTGAGTGATACAGATTGAATAACTACAGTGAAAGGATACCATCCTGACACACTTTTCCTGATTTTGAACAGTGCAGTGTCTCCTTTGTCTTTTCTAACAACAGCCTCTTGGTCTATGTACAGGTTCCTCATGAGCACAATTAAATGTTATTGAATTCCCATTCTTCTCAATTTTATCCACAAGTTGTTACCCACATAGCTGAATGCCTTTGCATAGTCAATAAAAAACAGGTAAACATCTTTCTGGTATTCTTTGCTTTCAGGTGATATCTATCTGGAATCAGCAATGATAACCCTCCTCATTCCATGTCCTCTTCTGAATCCAGCTTGAGTTTTTGGAAGTCCTCTGTCAACATACTTCTGCAACCATTTTTGAATTATCTTTACCATAATTTTACTTGCATGGGATATTAATCGTATTGTTTGATAATTTCCACAAATGGATATGAATGCTAATCAGAAAGTGGGCAATTCAAACCCACTAGTCACTCTGTGGAAGGGAGACTGGGTGATTTACTTCCATAAAGATTTACAGCCTTGGAAACCCAAAGGGGTCACTATGAGTTGGAATCAATGCGATGGCAGTGAGCTTTTTTTGGGGGTGGTGGTGGTGGAGGTATTGGATCACCTTTCTTTGCAATGGGCACATATATTGATCTCTTCCAATCAGTTGGTCAGGTAGCTGTCTTCCTTGGCATAAACGAGTAAGTGCCTCTAGACCTGCACTCATTTGTTGAAACATCTCAATGCTTATGCCATCAATTTCTAGAGCCTTGTTTTTCACAAATTCCTTCAGTGCAGCTTAGACTTCTTCCCTCAGTATCACTGGTTCTTGATCATATACTACCTCCTGAAATAGTTGCCCATTCACCGGTTCTCTTTGGCACAGTGACTGTGTTATTTTCATGTTTGTTGCATTATTCAATATTTTACCCATGGAATCCTTTAATATTACAACTCAAGGCTTGAACGTTTTCTTCAGTTCTTTCATCATAAGAAATGCTTTCCATCTTAAGAAACACTTTTGGTTTTCTAACTCTAGTTCTATTCCCATTTCGTTATAATACTTTTACTTTGTCTTCTCAAGCTGCTCTTTGAAATCTTTTCAGCTCTTTTATTTCAACATTTCTTCCTTTCACTTTAGCTACTCTTCATTGAAAAGCAAGTTTCAGAGTCTCTTCTGACATCAATTTTTGTCCTTCTTTTCTTGTCTTTTTAATGACCTTTTGCTTTCTTCATGTATGATGTTCTTAATGTCATCCCACAACTCATCTGGTCTTTGATCATTGTTATTGAATGTGTCAAATCTATTCTTCAGATGGTCTCTAAATTCAGGTGGGATATAATCAAGGTTGTATTTTGGATCTCATGTACTTGTTTTAATTTTCTTCAGATTCAACTTGAACTTGCATATGGGCAATTTATGGCCTGTTCCACAGTTGGCTCCTGGCCTTGTTTTGATTGATGCTATTGAGCTTCTCCATTGCTTCTTTCCAGAGATACAGTCTATCAGATTCCTATGTATTCTTTTTAGCAAGGTCCACATGTGTAATTGCCATTTTGGTCCTCTAGTGCCACTCTAACAGTAATACCACAAACAGATAGCTGTAACAAACAGAGATTTATTCTCTTACATTTTACGGGACTAGGAGTCTGAGTTCAAAGTGCCAGCTCTAGGGGCTGGGTAATAGCCCCTCAACTTTGGGCTTCACCTCAGTCTCTTGCTACTGGCACACTGAAGCTGGAGGCTTTTTTAAAACTCAGCTACTGGTTTCTGAGGCTGGCAAACCCATGGTTCACAAACAAAATGGGACAGTCCCAAGATATCAAGCAATATGGCAGGACACTGGTTCAAATCCAGAAACAGTCTCAAGATTGGCACACAACATGGCAGGCCAGAGATGAAGACAGCCAAATGCAGGATCCCAGTGTGCCCAAAAGCTCAGAGACCTTTCTCAAAGCTTCTTCTTATATACTGGAAGCAGACTATATCCTTAAGGCAGGTACTCAGCTACTCACAGTAGATTCCACCATGGAGTTGATTAACAGTCTCATCATGGAATAACTACATTCAGCTTCCCAGCCACTCAAAAACAGGCCTAGCCAAGTTGGCACAAAACCTTAACTACCACAGCTGCCATTTATGTTGTTGAAAAAAAAAATATTTGCAATGAAATATATTTGCATTGGCCTTTCAAAATTTTATCATGTAGTCTCTTATGTCATTTCTATCACTAAGGTCCTATTTTCCAGCTACTGATGATTCTATTTTTCTTTCCAACTTATTCATTCTATTCTCCAATAATAAGCAATACATCTTGATTGCATGTTTGGTCAATTCCACACTGCAGAATTTGGTGAAAATCTTCAGTATCTTCATTTTTGGCTTTAGTGATTGATGTGTAAATTTGAGTAGTAGTATTAACTGGTCTTTCTTGTAGGTGTATGAATATTATCCTGTCACTAATACCATTGTACTTCAGGATAGATCTTAAAATGTTCTTTTTGACAATGATTGCATCACCACTCCTCTTCAGTTTGTCATTCATGGCATAGTGTATCATATGATTATCTGATTTAAAATGGCCAATACCAGTCCATTTCAGCTCACTAATGCCTAGGATATTGATCTTTATGCATTCCATTTGCATTTTTGACAACTTCTAATTTTGCTAGATTTATACTTCATACATTCTATGTTGTGATTATTAATGAGTTTGTAGCTGTTCCTTCCCATTTTGAGTAATGCCTCATCAACAAATGAAAATCCCTAAAGCTTTACCCCATCCATTTCATTAAAGTAAACTAGACTTTGAGGAAACAGCTCTTTCCCATCTGATTTTGAGTTCCTTCCAACCTGAGGGCCTCACCTTCCAGCATTATAACAGACAATGTTTCACTGCTATTTATGAAGTTTCCAAGTAATATATCAGTGTTTAGCTGTTATTTATAAGGTTTTCAGTGGCTTATTTTTTTCAGAAGTGGATTGCCACATCATTTTTCCCAGTTTTGCTTAGTCTGGAAGCTCTGTTGAAACCTGTCCACCATGGGTGACTCTGCTGATATTTGAAATATTGGTGGCATAGCCTCTAACCCAACAGCAATGCACAAGCCACCACAGTATGACAAATGGGCAGATGAGTGGTGGATAGGACACAGTGCAAAGGTTTAAATAACACAACAATGCTCAACAGAAATGTAACATATCCACATTAATAAGAAAGTAAAAAGAAGCAGGTCATATTAATTTCATGATAGATTTTACATTAAAAATAAAATTATTGCATTATGTAATTAAGTGACTTATACTTCTGGTGAAAATGGAGTGACAGGGATAGGATTATAATCCTTCCACTTGGAACAGCTAGAAATAATGTGAAATTTATAACACAATGGTTTTTAAGACATGAGACCTCAGGCAATAAAGAAAATGATCCCCAAGGAACAGTGACTAAATGAGGTGAGCCCTATGATCCTATGATTATCCATATGACTGCCTTTAGAGTTTCCAGACCACAGCATAGGAAGGGGGTACTCAAATGGAACATCTTAAATTCGTCACTTGAGGATTTATTGCTGAGACTTCTGGGCAAGTCAAGTTTGCTGAGCAGAGTACTAGAGAGAAGAAATCTAGTACTAGAGAGAGGTCAGCAGAGAGTATCCCTGGAGTAAGCAGAAGAGTACTGATCAGTGAAGAAAGTACATGAGACTGGAGAAAGAACTATCCTAAGATCTCTTTAAAGTGTTAGAAGAAAACCTCTTTCGATGTTAAAAAGCAAAGATGTCACTTTGAGGGCTAAGGTACACTTGAGCCAAGCCATGATATTTTTTGTTTGCTTTATATGCATATGGAAGCTGGACAATGAATGAGGAAGACAGAAGAGAGTTGATGTCTTTGAATTATGGTGCCGGAAAACAATATTAAATATACTATGGACTGCCAGAAGAAGGAACAAATCTGTCTTGGAAAAAGTACAAACAGAATGCTCTTTAGAAGCAAGGATGATGAGACTTTGTCTCATACTTTGGACTTGTTATAAGGAGGGACCATCCCTGGAGAAAGATATCATGCTTGGTATGGTTTAGGGTCAGCAAAAAAGAGGTAGATCCTCAAGCATGTACTGAGACAGTGGTTGCAACAATGAGTTCCAACAACTATTATGAGAATAATACATGACCTGGAAGGGTTTCATTCTGTTACACATAGACTCGTTTGCAATCAGAACCAACTCAGTGGGTACTTGACAACAACAATAACCTTTCTTTATAGAATTTTAATTGTTGTTTTGTAGTATTGGTCTATGTATTACTTTCATGATATCAACTGGCTGGGTGTGATTTTCTCTCTCTGATGAGGATGATGGGTATTAAAAATACAGTTTTCTCTGTGTTAGATGAGCATGTCTTCCCTCACAAAACTGAATGGAGGTGCAAAATCAGGTCCATTCCCTGATGTGAGACACCAAATGTTGGGTGGTCAATATCTCTCTGAAGCTTTTGAGGTACAGTCCTTCTCACTGGTGTGAACAGTTCTATGCATTACCTTCAGAGCCAGCATGTTGTCTTCATAGCCTCACCAAGACAGCACTATGCTAATGGGTGGTAGGCCCTTTATGCTAGCACAGCTAGGCATGAGAGTAGGAGGGGGAGACCAAGGAGAATTAGTACATGTGAAGGTGATCTGTAGGAACTCGTAGGATGTGGGATGAATTTCTCCGAAGACAGGCAATCATCAGGCAGGAGTATAGGAGCATTGAGGTGCACCTGCAGCTCTGCATTGGGTGATTGGAGCTTGACTTGCTCAAATGTGAGGGGAAAAGGGAGCTGCACAGGGGTGGAGTACCTGTAGTTGTCACTTCATGGTTTTACTATTTAATGGGCATTTCCCATTCAAATGGACACGGACACATCTGATAAGGAGTCATTTCCCTAGTTCCTAGCTCCCTCCCTTCTCTGTGCACTTCAGGTCACTAGAGCTCTCACCTGCCTTCCTCTGTTTTCCCTTCCTAGGCCATGCTAGCATCCTAAACACCTGGTTTCATTCCAGGTTTTTTTTTTTTTTTTTTTTTTTACATAGTATCTCTACTTCCAACTGTGATTTTCACAGAATTGGTTCCCTAAGCTCCTCACCTGTGAATGATGCTTGCTGTGTCCCAAGAAGGCTGGCAAGGTGTGGGTGATCTGCAGAACTTACATTTCTACCATTTTGGTTCTATCTCTTCTTCACTCTGTGTTCAATTTAATTCTAAATTCTTCCTTTTGATGCTCAGCACTCCAAGGTTGTTATTTGTATCTGTTTCACTTATTATTTTTTGTAAGGGGAACATTATGGTGACTTTATTTAAGCTTCCATCTTGAGGTTGCTCTGACATGGACAGATCTTAAATGCATATTGCTAAGTGAAAGAAGCCAGTCTGAAAAGTTGCACACTACATTATTTCAACTATAGGAAATTAAAGAAAAGGCAAAACTCTAGAGATGATGTAAAGATGAGTAGTTACTTGGGGCTGGGGAAGGAGGGATAATTGAAAACAGGAAGCTCAGGCCATTTACTAGGGTAGTAAAACTATTCTGAAAGGTACTGCAATGGTATATACATGACTCTGGTGGCATAGTGCCTAAGGCATTTGACTGCTAACCAGAAGCCTGACAGTTCAAATCCACCAGCCATTCCTCAGAAGGAAGGTTGGGCAATCTACTTCCATAGTGATACTGCCTTGGAAACCCAAGGAAGGATGGCTATGAGTCAGATCTGACTCGATGGCGGTGAGTTTGGATTTTCAGTCTTAAACAATAATAGCTGGTTAATTAATAATATCGGTAAAATTGAGAAGCATTTAACTAAACTGAGCAGAAAAGATAGAAGTCAAAATTACCATTGTCAGGAATAAGTGACATTATTATGTATTCTACAGATACTAAAAGAATAGGAGACATTATAAATAACTTTATGTCAGTAAACTTAACAAATGAAATTGACTGATTCCTTGAAAGGCAGTAACTAAGCTTGCTCTAGAAGTAATAATATGTAGTAATAATAGTAATAGTAATAGTAATAACATTCTAATAATATTAATAGTAATAATATTCTTTATGTAGTCAAAAGAATCATAACCCCCCCACCCCCAAAAAAAGAAACTCACCGCCCTCGAGTCGAATCCAACTCATAGCAACCCCTCCTTGGGATATATGTGTGTGTGTGTGTGTAAAATACAAATATAATTTTACATATGTATAGACATATAATTATATTCATACTTTATATATATGTATACGTGTGTGTGTATTTTATATATATATATATATATATATATATATACACATACATATACACTTGGAGCTCTGGTGGCATACTGCGTAAGGCACTTGACTGCAAACCAGAGAGCTGGTGATTCAAATCCAACAGCCACTCCTTGGATAGAAGGTTGAGCAATCTACTTTCCTAGCGATACTGCCTCAGAAACCCAAGGAGTGGTTGCTGTAAGTTGGATCCCACTTGACAGTAATGCATTTGGTTTTGGGTTTTTATATATACTTTATGTATACATAATTATATATGTATAATTATATTCATACTTTAAAACCATCCCACAGAGAAAATTCCAGTCCCAGATATCTTCAGAATGAATTCTAATCATTTAAAAAAGACATATCAATTTTAGACAAACTCTTGCAGGTATTAAAGAAAAATGAATACTTCTCAAGTCAAGTTCTGAGTCCAGCATTACACTGATACTAAAATAAGATGAAGACTTTAGAAGAAAAGGAAACTAAGAACAATTATCCTTCATCTATATAGGGATACATAGAAATTTTAGTGTTTTTTTTAACAAAATTTTAGTTTCCTTTTTTTTTTAAATCAACCATATATAAGAAGAATTATGCCTTGTAGTCTTTTAATATACTTTATTCTAGAAATGAAAGTTTGGATTAACTTTGAAAAATCAAGTTAACCTACTAAAAAGAAAAAATACACATATATCTATATGATCATTTCAGTAGATGGCGATTGATGTCAAAATTCAATATCCATTCCTGATTTAAGAAAAGAGAACCTTCAGCAAGGTAGGAATAAAAATAAATATTTACTTTGATAAAAGGTGTCTACAATATATCAATAGTTAACATCAGAATTAATGATGAAAAACTGAATGTTTCCCTTTTAAGATCAGATATAAGACAAAGATATCTGTTCTTATTCCTTCTATTGAGCATTATGCTAGAGTTCCCAGCCAGTTCACTAAGTCAACAAAAAGAATAAAAGGCACTTAGATTTAAAACAAATCAGCTGTCTTTATATACATGATTGTTTGTGTAGAAAATCTAATGGGATATATGAAAATGCTACTAGGACCAGTAAGTAAGTGTAGCAAGTTGGTGGGCCACAAGATAAATACACAAAAATCAATTGCATTTCCATATACTGGCAGTGAGCAATAATAAATTTAAATTTAAAAATATATATCATTTACAATAGCATAAAGATATGAAACACTTAAGGACAAATCTGACCAAAATGTATAAGACTTGTATTCTGAAAACTACAAAACATTACTGAGATAAATTAGAGAACAATGAAATAAATTGAGAGATAGACCATGTTTATGGGTTGCTACAATGTGAACTCTCTACAAATTGATCCTTTTTTTTTTTTTTTTGGTAGAATTTTATGAACTTATTTTATAATTCATATGCAAATGTAAAGTATCTACAAAAGAAAAAATGGCTATGGAAATTTTAAAATTATTTATATAAATGAGGTTATAGTTAAAGGAAGGAGACTTGGTGGAGCAATGAGTATGTACTAGGCTGCTAACCAAAAAGTCAGCGGTTCAAAATCACCAACTGCTCCATGGAAGAAAAGAGCTGGCAATCTGCTCCTATAAAAATTTACAGCCTTAGAAACCCTATGGGGGAGTTCTACTCTGTCCTATGGAGTTGCTATGACTCAGAGTTGAGTCAAAGGCACACAACAACATACCAAAAAGGAATAAACTTACCACCATGCTAGATGTGCCATCTTTCACAGATGTCAATAGAACTTGCTACCATATGGAGGTGGGCACTTCCTACCTATGGTAACTTATTTATTCATTCTAAGCTTAGGGCACATGGAGGTCCTGAAAGACTTACTTTATCCATATCATTAAAGTTGGTTCTACTCTGATGAGGCAGCTCTTTCCCAGTCCTATTTTGAGTGACTCTTGACCCAAGGATCTCATCTTCCTGCACTTTGTCAGAAACTGTTTCTGAGCTATTCATAAAGTTGGCCAGTAATGTATCAGACAGTGTTTCTCTGCTATTCATGAGGTTTTCCCTAGCCAACTTTTGAGAAGTGGATGGCCTCATCCTTCTTCCTACTCTATCTTAGTCTGTAAGCTGCGTTAAAACATGTGTACCATGTGCAACTCTGCTGGCATCTGAAACACTAGTGGCACAGCCTCAAGCCTCACAGCAATGTACAAGTCCCACAAGATGACAAAATGACAGTCAAGTTTGTCTCCCTTAGCTGTTGGAAACCTCTGTGCCCTCCCCTTACCTAATTCCTACCTAGAACCTACCACTTTGTGGTCCCTGGCCTCTCCCTCCCTTTCCTGGCTCTGGGGGGCTTGGGACCTAGACTTACTTCCCTCCCCTTTACCTGGATATCTAGCTTCTCCAGAGGTTCCTGGCCTCTCCTGCTCCCTTTCTTTCCTGGCTCTAGGGACCTGGGGCCTGACCTTGCCTCCCGCTCCTTTTACCTGGATATCCTGCTGCTCCACAGGTCCCCAGGCTCTCCTGCATGACTCAAATTGAGAAGAAACAGCTGCAAACATCCATTCATAATCGGAGCATGGAATGTATGAAGTATGAATCCAGAAAAATTGGAAGTTGTTAAAAATGAAACAGAATGCATAAAGATTGATATCCTAGGCATTAGTGAGCTGAAATGGAAGGGTTTTGGGCATTTTGAACCAGACAACCATGTGATCTACTATGCCAGGAATGACAAATTGTAGAGGAATGGCATGACATTCATCACACAAAGGATGTTTCAAGATCTGTCCTGAAGTACAATGCTGTCAGTGATAGGGTAATATCCATATGCCTACGAGGAAGACCTGTTAATACTACTACTGTTAAAATTTACATATCAACCACCAAAGCCAAAGATGAGGAAAATGAAAATTGAAGATTTTTATCAACTTCTGCAGTCTGAAATTGACAAAACATGCAATCAAGATGTATTGCTTATCATTGGTGACTGGAATGCAAATATTGGAAACAAAGAAGAATCACCGGTAGTTGGGAAATTTGACCTTGGTGACAGAAATAATGCTGGAGATCACATGATAGAATTTTGAAAGACCAACAACTTATTCATTGCAAGTACCTTTTTTCAACAACACAAACGATGGCTATACATGTGGACTTCGCCAGATGGAGTACACAGGAATCAGATTGACTACATCTGTGGCAAGAGGCAATGGAAAAGTTCAATATATTCAGCCAAAACCAGGCCAGGAGGTGATTGTGGAACAGACCATCAACTGCTCATATGCAAGTTCAACTTGAAGTTAAAGACAATTAAAACAAGTCCACAATAGCTAAAATATGAGCTTGAATATATCCCTCCTGAATTTAGAGACCATCTAAAGAATAGATTTGATGTATTAAACACCAGTGACCAAAAGCAGAAGAATTGTGGGATGACATCAAGAGCACCATCCATGAAGAAAGTAAGAGGTCATTAAAAATACAAGAAAGAAAGAAAAGACCAAAGTGGATTTCAAAAGAGACTCTGAAACTTGCCCTTGAGCAAAGAGTAGCTAAAGCAAATGAACTAAATGACAAGATAAAAGAGCTGAACAGAAGATTTCAAAGAGCAGCTCAAACAGATAAAGCCAATTACTATAACGAAATGTGCAAAGACCTGGCGTTAGAAAACCAAAAGGGAAGAACACTCTCAGCATCTCAAGCTGAAAGAACTGAGGAAAAAATTTAACACTTCAGTTGCAACATTGAAAGATCCTATGGGCAAAATATTAAATGATGCAGGAAGCATCAAAAGAAGATGGCAGGAATACACAGAGTCACTGTACCAAAAAGAACTAGTCAATCTTCATCCATTTCAGGAGGTGGCATATGTTCAAGAACCTATGGTATTGAAGGAAGAAGTTGAAGTTGCATTGAAAGAGTTGGCAAAGAACAAGGGTCCAGGAATTGACAGGATGAATACCCATTGAGATGTTTCAACAAATGGATGCCCCTTTGGAGGCATTCACTTGGTTAAGCCAAGACATTTGCAAGACATCTATCTGACCAACTGACTGGAAAAGATAAATATTTGTACCCATTCCAAAGAAAGGTGATCCCACAGAATGTGGAAATTAATTAACAATATCATTAATATCTAATGCAAGTAAAATCTTACTGAAGATAATTCAAAATTGGTTGCAGCAGTATATTGACAGAGAACTTCAAGAAATGCAAGACGGATTCAGAAGAGGATGTGGAATGAGGGATACTGTTGCTGATGTCAGATGGATCTTGGCTCAAAGCAAAGAATATCAGAAAGATGTTTACTTGTGTTTTGTTGACTATGAAAAAGCATTTGATTATGTGGATCAAAACAAATTATAGGTAACATTGAGAAGAATGGGAATTCCAGCACACTTAATTGTACTCATGAGGAACCTATACATAGATCAGGAAGCTGTTGTTCAAACAGAAAAAAGGAATACTGCATGGTTTAAAATCAAGAAGGGAGTGTGTCAGGATTGTATCCTTTCACCATACTTATTGAATCTGTATGCTGAGCAAATAATCTGAGAAGCTGGACTATATGAAGAAGAATGTGGTGTTAGGATTGGAAGAAGAATGATTAACAACCTGTGATACACTGACACTACTTTGCTTGCTGTAAGTGAGGATGACTTGAAGTACTTACTGATGAAGATTGAAGAATACAGTCTGCAATATGGATTACATCTCAATATAAAGAAAACAAAAATCCTCACAACTCGTCCTACAAGCAACATTACAATAAATGGAGAAAAGATTGAAATTGTCAAAGATTTCACATTACTTGATTCTACAAATAATGCCAATGCAAGCAGCAGTCAGGACATCAGACGCCATATAGCACTGGGCAAATCGGCTGCAAAGGACCACTTTCAAGTGCTGAAAAGCAAGATGTCTCCTTGAGGACTAAGGTGCACCTGACAAAAGCCATGGTATTTTCAATCATCTCATATGCATATGAGAACTGGACAATGAATAAGGAAGACCAAAGAAGAATTGATGCTTTTGAGCTGTGGTGTTGGTGAAGAATGCTGAAAGTACCATGGACTAGTAAAAGAACTAACAGGTGTGTCCTGGAGGAAGTGCATCTAGAATGCACCTTAGAGGCGAGAATGACCAGATTTCGTATCACATACTTTGGTCATGTTGTTGGAAGGGACCTTTCCCTGGAGAAGGATGTCATGCTTGTAAGGTGGAGGGTTGACAAAAGAGGGGAAGGTCCTCAATGAGATGGACACAGTGGCAGCAGTGATGGGCTTAAGTACAACAAGAATCATCGAGATGGTTCAGGATTGGGCGATATTTCATTTTGCTGTGTATAGGGTCACTATGAGTTGGAGAAGACTTGATGACACATAACAACAACAACAAACAAGCTTAGGGCTAGATGCTTGGACTCAATAGTGGAGATGCTTGTCAGCCCAGCCTGCTAGTTGTGTTAAGTCATGCTTCCACTATCGACTATGAACAGGGATTGGAAAGGAGAACTTTATTATACTCTCAAGCTCTAAGGGAAAGGCATGCCCAAGGACCATACATGGAGGACATAGGAAAAGAGAGAGATGGCAAACTTGGGGGCACAGTATTAGGATCTGAAAATGGGATATACAATTTTTGTGGGTTTAGCTCTTATTGAGTCATTTAAAGGAAGCTGGCAGGAAAAAGATCATTTGGGAAAAGGATCTCTCAGCTTAACATACTTGCAGTTTGTGAATGGGGTAAACTAAGAAGCTAAGTCTAGTTAGGCTGTCTATAGGCCATTATATAGGTCAACATGTGGGAGGGGTGGTGGCCACCAGAATGCAACATAGCTATCCATTGTTTATGTAAGTTTTAGCTTGACTAAACTAAGACTCCAAGGCAATCAACAAAATGGAGTCTGACTAAACATAATACTTCAGGAAAAAAAAATAAATAAATGAATTTGGAGGACTAAGACAACTTTTCCCGGGACTTATGAAACTATACCAGTTAGGAGATTGTGGATTGGCATTAAGATAGACAAATAGGTCACTGGAACAGAATAGACAATGCAGTAATTGAAACAGACATTATAGACAACTGATTTTATACAAAGATGCAAAGGCAATTCAGTGTGGGGGGAAGCTATTATTTCAACAAATAATAGTGGAACAATTGTATAATCTGTATATGGAAAAAAGATAATCACTGATCCTGTGCCCAAAAATTACTTCAAAATGTATCCCTTAAGGAAAGAAGTGTGATGAGGAAAAAAAAAAATTATGATGATTAGAAAGTTAATTCTATAGGAAGATATAACAACCTAAATGTCTATGCATCTTATTGTTGTTATTGTTAGTTGCTAATGAGTTGGATTTGACTCATAGAAACCCCATATAGAATAGAACAGGATATTGCCTGGTGCTATGCCAGCTGCACAGATGATATGCCCATCTCCATTGTTGTAGCCACTGTGTATTTCAAGTGCCTTCAAATTTAGGGAGCTCATCTTCCAACACTACACTGGAAAAAATTGTGTTGTGGTCAATAGGTTTTCACTGGCTAATTTTCAGAAATAGACATCCAGGCCTTTCTTCCTAGTCTGTCTTAGTCTGGAAATGCTGCTGAAACCTGTCCACCATGGGTGATGCTGCTAGTATTTGAAATAACAATGCCATAGCTTCCAGCATCATAGCAACACATAAGCCACAACAGCAAGACAAACTGACAGGTGGGTGATGGATGCATCTAATTGCATTAGCTTCAATATATGAAACTTGACAAAACTAAAAGTTGAAATAGACAAATTCACACATAAATGGAAATTGCAAAATGTCTCTCTTAATATATGGGAAAGCAAGCAGATAAAATACCAGAAGCATATTGTAGGTTTGTGTAACATTATTAATAAACTTGAACTAATTTATATACTTCTTCTCATAAAATACTTCATCCCCTATCTGCTGAGGGCACACTTTTATTTCCTAGGGTCCATGGAATATTTACAAAATAGAAGATACAGTGCTCCATAAAGCAACAAATTTCAAATTTCAAAGGAGTAAAGTTATGTTGTTATTAGGTACTATTGTTGATTTTGACTCAACCTTCCTTCCAAGGAGTGGCTGGTGGATTTGAGCCGCCAGCCTTCTGATTAGCAGTCAAATGCTTTAGGCACTATGCCGCTAAAAAGAAGAATATTTTGATAACAAAAATACAACTTAACAAATTTATAAGTAACAAAATTTGTGAGATGCTAATGTATAGATTAAAGTAAGATTTATAACTTTGCATTTGTAAAAAAGGAGGGGGGCAGTCAGTTATATACCTTTCTCACAAGAAACTTAAAAAAAAAAAACTGCTATTTAATCCTAAAGAATGTGGAAGGGAGTAGAAATAGAAATGAAAAGAGGAAGAAACACACTATAGTGGATATTATCAAAATCAAAAGGTTGCTAGTATTTATAAGCCCATTGTAAGTGAGATTAATAAAAGGGAAAATGGAAGAACACAAAACTTACTAAACAGGTTTAAAAATGTACATTGCTGCAAAGTCTAAAGACATTAAAAAGATAGTAAAATAATTATAAAATTTCTATGCTGTTGCATCTCATAAATTACATACAATAAGAACATCTCTTGACAAATTTATCTTACCAAAGCTGATACAAGAAGAAAGAGGAAATCTGAATATCCCTTTATCTGTAAGTGAAATTGAATTTGTGGTTGAAAACTCCAGCTCAAATGAATTAATTGATCAGTTATTCCAAATATTTACAGAAGAAATAGTACCCATCTTATCCAATTCTTCCAGAGAATAGAAAAAAGAACTAGCTTGCTTTTTCCAGAAGTAGATGCTGAGAAGAGCATTTGTGTGTATGTGTTCTATCAAGGAAGTGTTCTAGTGACAAGGAGATAAGTATTTACATCCAGCTCTCTGGGGGTGGGGGGAAGATGAACATGCAGATGTATTCATAATAAATTTATTTTATGTTTTTGATATAAAGAATATGCCACACAGTTTGCACAAAATAATGAGGAACATTCTTACTCATTTGACAATGATGTGAATGCCTTCTTTACTGAAACAGGTAATAGTTCTAGAAAACTAAAAGAATATCTTAATTTTTTTGTGTGTACTTGTGTGCTTAGTCACAATATAATGACTACATACATGACACACTAATAAATTTGTAGAGAGTACTACTTCTGGCATACAGCAAGTGAAGAAACATTCAAGAAAACCTATTATACTCATTACAAACAGTAAGAGTCTGTGATATTTAAATAAACATCAGCACCTTCCCCCTTCTTTCCAAGTTGAGTGAGACAGAAACTATTGTCAGGATGGGTACAGCCAAGAACAGGATTCCCTCTTCCCATAACTCCCAGTGGGAAGATTATCTTTTCAGGAGGGGCAAGGCATCAGCATTAATCATCCTATCCCCAGATATCTGTTGCTACAAGTAAGTTAGGGATATGACAGATGGGGGCTTCCTTCTTCCACAAGCTCCTAATTGTGGGATGGAGTTTCTACTTTGCCATGTGTGGTAAAGTGAAGTGCTTGATGTGGCTTTTTTAGCCAGATGACTGGGTGGGACTACGCAAATGTGAGGTGCTTGTGCTCCACGAAGGGGATTGGATAGCTTGCTAATAATGTAAGAACAAAACAAAACAAAACAAAATGTACGTGGCACCCTTGTGGGGGTGAGACTATGCAAATAAAATGTATAGAACCCTAACATGGGGATTGGTTAGTTTTGCTGTCTCTCTAGGCTTAAAATGATCCATCCCAGAGGCAGAAAGGGGGATTTCACTAACATATAGAAAGAAGAGCCAAGAATGGAGCATGTTTTTTAGACTTGAGATCCTGCATTAAACCTCCTTGACCCAGGAGACAGAGTGAGAGCTATAACACTTTGCTGAGATGGCAAGAGACACTAAGACATGGTAAGAAGCAGTAGCAGAGAAACAGCAGCAGAGCCTGGCAGGAGATAATGAGGTGAGTTTCCTGACTCACAGAGTGAGTGCCTCTTGGCAAGGGTCTTGTACCTATTGACGGAGCTTTGTAAACTTGCCTGGGCAGGGCAGAGACCTAGGGACCTCAGGGCCAAAGGCTAACATCAGAGAGAATCATGCCTGCTGCATGACTAACAAGATGGTGTCCTGATCTAAGAATTGTATCCTGGGCACTACCCGAATTGTAACCTGTTACTTCCTTAATAAACCCCATAATCATGATTCTTGTCTGTGAATTCTGTGTGGTCATTGCAACAAATTATTGAACAGCAGAGAAATAGAGAGTGGCATGGAAGGGATAGTTGTTGTCAGAATAGGTAAAAAGATTGGTGAGTGATGTCATGTCTGACTTCTGCCTCAAAGGAATCAGCCTTGGCTGTTGTTCTGAATCCTTTTTACCCCTTGTGAAGTTAGAAGAGATCAGAAGCTTCCCCCATGACAATTTTGCAACTTGTCACTGTTGAGAATTTTGGGGCCCCAATAACCTTGTGGGATTAGGGTTCCCCATAGAAAAAAGGCAAGATGAAAAGTCCTGGTTTTAATGTTTCCCCTATTCACCAAGAACTCAGCTCGTAAAGTGGGGTGTCACTAAGAGAAAAGTATGCTATTATATCTTACCAAAAGCACCGAAGCCATGACTGAGATTTTTCCCTGTGGGAAAAGTATGATATAGAACAATGAGTTACAAATACCTCCCAAAAAGAGTGGACTTTATTGGTAGTATAGTGTGTGTAAGTTCAAGCCTAAGGGCATTCTCCAAAACAGTGGAAGTTGTAGTGAAAGGAAACTAGGAGGATATTGAAAAATTAACTGAAGATATAGATTTATATATATCTATAGATAGATTAAACTGTAGGCCATCTAGATTGCCAGAAAGAATCAGTGAACAGTGCAGCTGGGAAGAACCTTGCAGGAGTCAAAACAAATCTTACTGATCTGTGGAACTATGCTTTCAAAGGAACCCAAATTTTATTGGATTCATTAGTGAAGGAATTTATGCTCCACAGCATTGTTGAAAACAATAGGTTAATCAGCTGACAATTAGTTGAATTTAACATTGGAGTATGGTCATAGAAAGAAACAATTGAGTCTGGCTAAAATCACTGAAATCCCAACGTGACTGTGGGCATACCCAAGACTGCACCCCCTGAGGAGCACCATCAAACAATTTGCACTACACAGGGTGGAATACATTCTACTAAAATAATTCACTGTGTCATAAACAAGTAAAAAAGCAGATGAAAATAACAAGGACAAGGTGAGAAAGAAGGATGGGTACAATAAATGATCTAAAATATCCCATTTTCAATAATTATGAAATTACAAGGAAATGGGAAGGTATGATATACACAGTGGAAAAAAAGCAGGAGATAGAAAAATATTTAAAAGTAGCCATTATAAATATGCTCATAGACCTAAAGGAAATCATTATTAAAGACGTTACTACATCAATGTCAAACAAAAAGAGAATGTTCATAAAGAAGAATAATTGAAAAAAAGAAAAGGAAAAAGAAGAAGAACCAAATAGAAATTAAGCAGTCATTCGTGGAGTAATTGAAAAATGCAATAATTGAAATTAAAAAAAAAAAAATCACTGGCTCAACAGTAGCTTTGAACTGACAAAAGAAAGAATTAGCAAATTTGAAGCCAGATTGATAAGTAGTATGCAACTGAAATACAAAAAGAGCAAAAAACAGGAAAAAAAATGAACAGAGTGAAAAAAAAAAGTGGGACAACATTAAGTATACCAACATACACATTAAGGGAGTATCAGAAGGAGAGGAAAAAGAAAAGAGCAGAAAAAATACGCAAATTAATAATGGCTGAAAAATTTACATATGAAGTGAAATGCATTAGCACATTCAGGAAGTTCGAGTAGGATAAATAAAAAGTCACTCATAGATACATCATAGTTTTAAAAAAGTTGAAAACAAGGGTGAAATTTTGGAAGTCGTAAGAGAAAAAATGACTTATTACTTACAAGTTAACCCAGTAAGATTAGAAGATGACTTCCCAAGATAAAAATTGGAGTCTAGAAGGCAGTCAAATAACATATTCAAAGTGACCAAAAAGAAAACGCAGTCACCCAAGAATTCTATATTCACCAAAGCCATCTTTCAAGAATGAAAGCAAAAATCAAGACAATTATCAATAAACAAAAACTGAGAAAAATTGTTACCAGCAGGTTTTTCTTACAAAAAAATATTAAAGAAAGTTATTTAGGCTGAAAGAAAATGACCACTAGAAGTAACATGGATGCAAAAAAAAAAAAAAAAAGAAAAGAAAAGAAAAAGAAAAACCAGTGAGTACCCAAAAATCATAATTATGTAACTGTAATACTCTTGTTCTTGTTGTTGTTAGGTGCTGTCTAGTCGTTTCCGACTCATAGCAAGTTTTTTTTTTTTAAACTCTTAGTTAACTTTAAAAGCAATTGTATAAAATAATAAGTATATAATATATCTTTGGGACAGTAATGTATAGAAATGAAATATATTTGTCAATAACAGCACAAAAAGATAATGATGACAGTGTAGATATAGTGGACTAAAGTAATTACTCTAGATACCCCATTGCCATTAACAATTCTGATTCTAATTCATGGTGACCCTATGGGACAGAGTAGAACTGCTCCATGGGGTTCCCAAGGCTGTAATTTTTATGGAAGCAGATGTCCACATCTTTCTCCTGCAGAGCAACTGGTGGGTTTGAAGAGACGACTTTTTGGTTAGCAGCTGAGCGCTTTAACAAATGTAACTGAAGTACACAAAAACAAATGAAAATAATTAGAAATAAATAAGATTAATTTAACAAAAGATATATATATATATGTATATATATTCTCTTTTCATTATAAATTAAATAAATTAATAATTGTAATAATGTATTATTGGACTTTTAGCATTTGTAGAAGTAATATGTATAGTAACAATAATGCTGCAAAAAGAGAAAAAAGGGAATATAACTATATAGAAATAATGCTTCTATACCTCCTTGGACCTATTGCTTTTGAGTCTATTACAACTTACAGTAACCCTATATGGATTTGAGTGAAAGAAAAGAATACCAGAAAGATATTTACCTGTGTTTTATTGACTATGCAAAAGCATTCTACTATCGATAAAAAAAAATTATGGATAATGTTGCAAAGAATAGGAATTCCAGAACACTTTTTTGTGCTCATGAGGAACCTGCACATAAAGCAAAAGTCTGTCATTCAAACAGAGCAAGAGGACACTGCATGGCTTAAAATTAGGAAGGGTGTGTGTCAGGGTTGTACCCTTTCACCATACTTACTCAATTTGTATGTTGTCCAAGTAATCTGAGAAGCTGGAGTATATGGAGAAGAATAAAGCATCAGGATTGGAAAAAGATTCATTAACAACCTGTGATAACCAAAACTATAAAATTCATCAAAGATAACATAGGGGCAAACCTACTTTATGGTATAAATAGACTAATTGCATAACCAAAAATGCACAAATAGCAGAAGAGAAACTAGATGACTGGCACCTTCTAAAAATGGAATTCTCATATGCATCAAAAGATTTCTTCAAAAGAGTGAAAATAAGACCTACAGATCAGATTGGGAAAAAATATTTGGCAACAACGTATCTAAAAAGGAACTTATCTCTAAAATTTATAGAAAACTTCTACCCCTCAACATCAAAAAGACAAATAATTCAATTCCAAACTAGAGAAAGGATATGAACAAACACTTCACCAAAGAAGGTATTCAGGCAACTGACAAACACATGAAAAAATATTCATGATCATTAGCTATTACACTAAAAAAAAAAAAAAAAAAAAAACAGAACTCACTACCGTTGAGTCGGATTTCGCTCATACCAACCCTGTCTTGGATTTTTGAGGTGGTATCACTACGGAAGTAGATTGCCCAACCTCCCTTCCAAGGAGTGGCTGGTGGGTTTGAACCAGCAGCCTTCTGTTTAACAGTCAAATGCCTTAGGCACTAGGCGACCAGAGCTCCCATTAGCCATTAGAGAGATATAAATCAAAACAACAATGAGGTATCATCTCACTCCAGCAATAACAGCAAAGTTCAACAGGACAGAAAACAACAAATGCTAATGAGGGAGACATTGAAACTCTCATACACTGCTGGTAGAACAGTAAAATGGGGCAATCATTGTGGAAAACAGTATGGCACTTCCTTAAAAAGTTGGAAATAGAGATATCAATTCATTTAGCAATCCTATTACTCGAAATATATACCAAAGAGATAAGACCCAGGACACAAACAGATATATGCATGCTTATGGTCATTGCAGCACTATTTATAATAGAAGAGAAGAAAACAACCTAAACGCCGAGCAGATGAATGTATAACCAAACTACGGTACATACACAAAATGGAAAACTATGCAATATTAAAGATTAATGAAGAATCAGTGAATCACCTCATAATATAGATGAACTTGAAAGGCATTATGCTGAATGAAATAAGTCACAGAAGGACAATTATTGTATGAGTCTCTTATTATAAAAAGTCAAGGAAAGGTTTATACAGGGAAGGAAATTTTTCTTGTTGATTACAAAAGATGGGAAAAGAGAGGAAGGGAGGGAAAATAGATGGATAAAAGAGACAGGTTTGATATGGGTAAGGGATTTTCAAAAAATAAATAAGTGAATGAATTGAAGGAAAAAAAATCAATATGCAATATGCAGAATGCAGATGACAGAGCCTTTCTTGATGAAAGTGAAGATGATTTGAAACACTGGTGAATAGCAAAGACTACAGTCTTCAGTATGGATTATCCCTCAACATAAAGAAAATGAAAATCTTCACAACTGGAGCAATAAATAAAAACATAATAAATGGAGAAAAGATTGAAGTCGTTAAAGATTTCGTTTTACTTGGATCCACAATCAACACCTATGGAAGCAGCAGTCAAGAAATCAGAAGTCATACTGTGCTGGGAAAATTTGCTGCAAAGGACAGATTTAAAGTGCTGAAGAGTGAAGATGTCACTTTGAAGACTAAGGTGTGCCTGAACCAAGGCATTGTGTTTTCAATTGCCCTATAAGCATATGAAAGCTAGACAATGAATAAAGAAGAGGAAAGAAGAATTGATGCCTATGAATTGTGGATCGGCAAAGAATACTGAAAATACCATGGACTGCCACAAAAATGAACAAATCCCAGAACAAGTGCAGCAAGAATGCTCCTTAGAAGTGATAATGGCAAAACTTTGTCTCACCTACTTTGGTCGCATTGTCAGAGGGACTTTCTCTGGAGAAAGAGCTCATTCTTAGTAAAACAGAGCATCAGCAAAAAAAGGGGAAGACTCTCAACCAGATCGACTGACATAGTGGCTGAAAAGATGGGCTTAAGCATAGCAAGTAGAGTGAAGATGATGCATGACTGGGCAGTGTTTCTTTCTGTTGTACAGAGGGTCACTATTAGTCAGAGCTGACTCGATGGCACCTAACAGTAACAACAACAATCTCACTGGAATTAAGTCAGTATACATCTGAAGCTATTTCTGATAAGTTGTATATGGTAAGCCCAAGAGGAATCCAAGAGAATACTGAGGAAATAACTAAGAAAAACATAGTAAAAAGACATTAAGAATATTAAAACAATACTAAGGCACTTGACTGCTAACCAGAAGGCTGGCGGTTCAAACCCACCAGCCACTCCTCAGAAGGAAGATGGGGCAATCTACTCCCATAGTGATACTGCCTTGGAAACCCAAGGAGGGGTCGCTATGAGTCAGGTCTGACTCAATGGCACATAACAACCACAACGACAATAGCAAATATTCACTTAAGGAAAAAGTAAGTACCAGGTAGAAATTGTGGGCAAACCCCCCCACCCCCCCATAAAACAGAAAGTAAAATGGCAGCTATTAATCCAACTATATCAATAACATTAAATGTGAATGAACTAAACAATTCAAGAGATTGTCAGATTCACTAAACGCCCAAAGGCACAAGTAGGGTGAAAGCAAAAGAATGGAAAAATCACATAGTAACCAGAGAAAGAGTGACTACACTAATTTCAGACAAAATAGACTTTAAGATCAAAATCACAGGTATGCATTGCTTTATGTCCAAGATTCGTTCTGTGAAAGAGGACATTATGTGATTTAGATATTGTGCAAGCCCTATATTAAAATCTTATGGAAACCTGCTTCCATTTGTCTTAATTTCTGTTGCTGCTGCTTTTGGAACTGTTGGTGAAGGCCAGAGGAATGGGCACTGGCAGCAGAGGCAGCTGAAAGGGTGGAGTGAGAGGGGAGTTAGCAGAGTATGCTCAGCTCCACCCGCTGTCCCACCTGATTGAGCAGCAGGAGCAGCCCAGGCCCCACAGTCCCTGCCAGCCATGCCATCTGCCTGCTGGACAAAGCCTGAGAGCATATGCCCAGACCCATGTTTTCTGTTTCACCTGCCTATATCTCACGTATGATCCAGTGCTGCCAAGGGCTTGGGGTCTTAAAAGCCATTAGGGAAAAATAATAAAAGGAGAGCTGCTTTCTCTTTAAAAAATAAAACAAATAAGCAAACAAAAAACTTTTGGAGATCACAGGTATACATGCAATTGGCCAATTGCCCAAATGGACATTCAGCCACACATACCTGTATTAGAAGAATGTCTTAGTTTCTTAATGTTACTATAACAGAAATACCACGAGTGTGTGGCTTTAGAACAGAAATTCATTTTCTCGTGGTGTAGGAGTCTAGAAGTCTAAATTCAGGGTACAGGCTAAAAGGGAAGGCTTTCTCTCTCTGTTAGCTCTGGGGGATGGACCTTATCTCTTTTCAACTTTTGTACCTCACTTCCTTGATGATCTTCATGTGATCATGTAATGTTCCATTTATCTTCCCCTATCTGTGCTTCTTTGCCTCTGTGATCAATTGGATCTTTTGATATCTCAGTTCTCATTGACTTAAGCTACACCCTGTGCTGCTATGGACTCATTAACATAACAAAGAAAATTCTGTTCTCAAATGGGATTGCATCTACAGGTATAGGGATTAAGATTTACAACATGTATTTTTAGAGGACATAGTTTGTTATATAATGAGAACAACAACAAAAATAAAATATCACATCATGGTGAAAGGATTATTAATCCATCAGGAAGATATAACAATTACAAGCATATGCACCTAACAGAGTTACATACAAAACAAAAACTGACTGAATTGAAGACAGAAATAGTTCAATTTAATAAATGGAGATCTTCATTTCCACTAAAGGATAGAACAAACACATAGAAAATCGGTGAGGATAATCCAACTAGACCTAACAGATATATACAAGGCACACTGCAGTAGCAGTAGAATATACATTCTCTTCAAATAGACATGGAAAATTCTTCAGGCTAGACTATATGCTAGGTCACAAGACAAGTCTCAATAAGTTTGAAAATATTGAAATTATCCCCCAAATTTTCTCCAACCACAATGTAATGAAACCAAAAATCAATAAGCAAAGGAAAGCTGAAAAATTCACAAATATGAGGATATTAAATGGCATACTCTTAAATAATCATTGTTGTTGTTGTTGTTGTTATGTGCCATCAAGTCAGACCCAATTCATAATGACTCCTCCTTGGGCTTCTGAGGCAGAATCACTACGTTAAGACTTTGCCCAATCTTCCTTCTCAGGAGTGTCTGGTGGGTTTGAACCACCAGCCTTCTGGTTAGCAGTCAAGTGCCTTAGGCCCTACATTACCAGAGCTCCTAAATAATCAATAGGTAAAAAAAAAAAAAATCACAAAGGAAATTAGAAAATACTTTGGGATGAATGAGAACAGAAGGAAAACATACCAAAATTAATGGGACATAGTGAAAGCAATGCTCAGAGAGAAACTTACACCTATAAATGCATATATTAAAAAGAAGAAAAATCTAAAATAAGTAAATCTAACATCCACTTTGTTGTTGTTGTTGTTAGATGCCATTGAGTCAGCTCTGAGCCCTGGCGACCCTATGTACAGCAGAACGAAACACTGCCTAGTCCTGAGCCATACTCACAATCCCTGATCCTTGAGCTCATGATCACAGCCACTGTGTAATGTTTGCAGCTATTCCTTCCCATTTTGAGTCGTGCCCCATCAGCACAGGAAAGTCCTAAAAGCTTAACTCCATCCATATTACTACGGTAGACTCTACTATGAAGAGGCAGCTCTTCCCCAGTCATATTTGAAGTGACTTCCAACCTGAGGGGTTCATCTTCCAGTACTATATCAAACTATGTTTCAGAGCTATTCAGAAAGTTTTCAGTGCCAATTGTTTCAAAAGTGGATGGTTCTGTCCTTCTGCCCAGTCTGTGTTAGTCTGGGAGCACTACTGAAACCTGTCCACCATGGGTTACCCTGCTGGTATTTGAAATACCGGTGCAGCCTCCAGCCTCACAGCAACAGACAATCCACCATATTATGACAAATGGACAAAAGAATGCTGGAACATCCACCTTAGAAGCAAACTAGACTCAAAGCAGCCAGACTGAAGTAAATAATGAAGATTCAACTAGAGATAAATGAAATAGAGAAAAATAACAACAAAAAGTGAGAGCTTACTATGAACAATTGCGTACCAACAAATTTCCAACACTTTTTCATAATTAAAAAAAAAAGAAAAAAAAAAAAAAAAACCCTTGCAAACAGTAATAAAAAGAAACTTCCTCAATGTGATAAAAGGCTTTTATGAAAACTCCACAGTATGCTGAATACGGAAAGACTGAAAGACTTATTCTAAAGTTAAGAAGGCAATAATGGCTACACTCACCATTTCTATTCAAAATTATATTGGAATTTCCAGTCAGAGGAATTAGGCAAGAAAAAGAAATTAAATACATCCAAATAGATAAATTTAAAAAAGAAAACTATTTACAACTGATATCATCATATATACATGAAAATCAAAAAGAATCCACAAAATACCATTAGAGCCAATAAAGAAACTCAGCAAAGTAGTTGAATGAAAAATCTACATAAAAAAATCAATTGTATTTCTGTACACTGTTGTGCTTGTTGTTAGGTGCCCTCAAGTTGTCTCTGACTCATAGTGACCCTATACACAGCAGAAAGAAACACCACCCGGTTCCGCACCAGCTCTGCAATCCTTGCTATACTTGAGCCTATCGTAGCAGCTGCTGTGTCAATCCAACTCGTTGAGGGCCTTCCCTTCTTTTGTGGCCCCTCCACCCTACCAAGCATGACATCCTTCTCCAGGGAATGGTCCCTTCTGACAACATGACCAAAGTAGGTGAGATGAAGTCTGGTCATTCTCACTTCCAAGAAACATTTTGGCTGCCCTTCCTCCAGGACAAATTTGTTAGATCTTTTAGCAGTCCATGGCACTTTTCAGCATTCTTCGCCAGCACAACTCAAAAGCATCAATTCTTCTCCTTATTCATTGTCTCCTTATTCTCTTCCTTACTCATTGTCCAGCTCTCACATGCATCCGAGGCAATTGAAAATATGGCTTGTGTCAGGCGCACCTTAGTCCTCAAGGAGATACTTTTGCTCCTCAGCACTTGAAAGAGGACCTTTGCAGCCAACTTGCCCAAGCTATAGGTCATCTGATATCCTGACTGTTTCTTTCACTGGAGTCGATTATAGAACCAAGCAATGTGAAGTCTCTGACAACTTCAATCTTTTCTCCATTTAACATGATGCTGCTTATTGGTCCAGTTGTGAGGATTTTTGTTTTCTTTATACTGAGATGTAATCCATACTGCAGACTGTATTCTTCAATCTTCAGCAGGAAGTGCTTTAAGTCATCCTCACTTTCAGCAAGCAAAGTTGTGTCACTAGCATGTTGCATGTTGTTAATTATTCTTCCTACAAACTTGATGCCATGTTCCTCTTCATGCAGTCCAGCTTCTCAGATTATTTGCTCAGCATACAGATTCAATAAGTATGGTGAAAGGATACAACCCTGACACACTCCCATCTTGATTTTGAACCATGCAGTGTCCCCTTGTTCTGTTTGAACAACAGTCTTCTGGTCTATGTACAGGTTCCTCATGAGTACAATCAAGTGTTCAGGTATTCTCACTCTTCTCAATGTTATCCACAATTTGTTATAATCTACACAATCAAATGCTTTTGATTTGATTTTGTCAAATCAAATTTTGTGTATGTGTCAACAAAACACAAGTAAATATCTTTCTTGTATTCTTTGCTTTGAGGCAATATCCATCTGACATCAGCAATGATATCACTCATTTCATATCCTCTTCTGAATCCAGCTTGCACCTCTGGAAGTTCTCTGTCAATATACTCCTACAACCATTTTTGAATTATCTTCAGTCAGATTTTACTTGAGGGCTATATTAATGATATTTTTCCATAACTTTGACATTCCGTGGCATCACCTTTCTTTGGAATGGGTACAAATATGGATCTCTTCCAGTCAGTTGGCTGTCTTCCAAATCTCTTGGCATAACTGAGTGAGTGCCTCCATTAGTTGAGGCACTCATCCTCAACTAATCCATTAGTTGAAACATGTTAATGGGCATTCTATCAATTACTGGAGCCTTGTTCATTCCCAATTCCTTCAGTGCATATTCAATTTCTTCCTTCAGTACCATTGGTTCTTGATCATATGTCACTTCCTGAAATGGATGAAGATCAAACAATTCTTGATACAGTGACTCTGTATTCCTTCTATCTTCTTTTGATGCTTCCTGCGTTATTCAATATTTTCCCATAGGATCTTTCAATATTGCAACTCAACCCTTAATTTTTTCCTCAGTTCTTTTGCCTTGAGAATGCCAAGCATGTTTTTCCCTTTTAGTTTTCTAACTCCAGGTCTTTGCACATTTCATTATAGTAAGTGGCTTTGTCTGCTTGAGTTGTTCTTTGAAATCTTCTTCTCAGATCTTTTATCTAGTCATTTCTTCCATATGCTTTAGCTACTCTCCACTCAACAACAAGTTTCAGAGTCTCTTCTGTAATTCATTTTGGTATTCTTTTCTTGTCTTTTTAATGACCTCTTGCTTTCTTGAATGATGTTCTTGATGTCATCCCACAATTCTTCTGGTTTTCAGTCATCAGTGTTCAATACATCAAATCTATTCTTTAGATGGTCCCTAAATTCAGGAGGGATATATTCAAGGTCATATTTTGGCTTTTGTGGACTTGTTTTAATTGTCTTCAATTTCAAGTTGAACCTACATATGGGCAGTTGATGGCCTGTTCCACAATCAGCTCCTGGCCTGGTTTTGGATGAAGACATTGAGCTTTTCCATCACCTCTTGCCACAGATGTAGTCAATCTGATTCTTGTGTATTTCATCTGGTGAAGTCCACATGTTAGCCAACATTTGTGTTGTTGGAAAAAGGTATTTGCAATGAATAAGTCATTGCCTTTGTATAATTTTATCATGTGATTACCAGCATTATTTCTGTCACCAATGCCAAATTTTCCAACTATGTGTGATTCTTCTTTATTTCTAACTTTTGCATTCCAGTCACCAGTGACAATTAGTACATCTTCATATGCAAGTTCGGTCAATTTCAGATTGCAGACATTGATAAAATTTCCTCATCTTTGGCTTTGATGGTTGGTGCATAATGTTGAAAAATAGGCATATTAACTGGTCTTCCTTGTACATGTATAGATATCATCCTATCACTGACAGTATTGTACTTCAGGACAGATCTTGAAACATTCTTTGTAATGATGAATGCCATGCCATTCCTCTTCAATTTGTCATTCCCAACATAGTAGATCATATGGTTGTCTAACTCAAAATGGACAAAAACAGTCCATTTCAGCTCATTAATGCCTAGGATAACAATCTTTATGTGTTCCATTTCATTTCTGACAACTTCCAATTTTCCTAGATTCATACTTCATACATTCTATGTTCCAATTATTAATGGATGTTTGCAGCTGTTTCTCCTCAATTTGAGTCATACCAGGTCAGCAAATGAGGTCTCCAAAGCTTCACTTTATCCATATCAGTAAGGTTGGTTCTACTCTGGTGATGCAGTTCTTTCCCAGTAGCATTTTGAGAGCCTTCTGACCTAAGTGGCTCATCTTCCTGCACTGTATCAGCTATTCATAATTCAATGTTTCTCAGCTATTCATAAAGTTGCCTAGTAATGTAACAGACAGTGTTTCTCTTGTATTCATAAGGTTTTCCCTGACCAATTCTTTGAGAAATGGATGGCCTCTTCTTTCTTCCTAGTCTGTCTCAGTCTGCAAGCATCACTGAACATGTGCAACCCTGTTGGCATTTGAAACACCAGTGACACAGCCTCAAGCCTCACAGCAACATGCCACCACAGTATGACAAACTGACAGACAAGTTTGTCTCCCTTAGCTCTTTGAAACCTCTCTTCCTTCCCTTACTTGGATCTCTGCCACTTTCCTTCTACTTGGGGGTGGGCCTGGGTCCCTCCCCTTACCTGGATCCCTGCCACTTGCTTGCTCTGTCGTGGTCCTCCTGGTTTTCCTTTCCTTTCCCCTGTTTTCCTGCCACTTGGGGGTGGGGCCAGGCCCCCTCCCCTTATCTGGATCCCTGAATCTTACTCACTCTGTCATGGTCCCCCTTCTATAAACTCGCATTGAAAAATGCAAAAAAGAATTTGAGAACAATTCCATTTATGATAGCATCAGAGTAAATAAAGTACTTAAAAATAAATTAAACTGAGGATGTGATAGACTTGTACATGAAATTGCTGAAAAAAAATTAAAGACCTAACTAAATGGAAAAGCAGCTCATCCTCATGGATTGGAGAGTTAATATTGTTTGGATGAGAAAACTCCCCAAATTGATCTACATATTTAATGCAATCCCTATAAAAATTCCTACTGCTTACTTTTCAGAAAAAAAAAAAAAAAGCTGTTCCTAAAACTCATATAGGGCTTCAAGGGACCTTGAAAGCCAAAGCAATCTTCAAAAAGAAGAACAAAGTTGGACAACTCATATGTCCTGATATCAGAAGTTACTATAAAACTACAGGAATAAAAAAAGTTCAGGACAGATCTTGAAACATCCTTCATGATGATGAATGCCACACCATTCCTCTTCAAATCGTCATTTCCAGCATAGTAGTTCATATGGTTGTCTGATTCAAAATGGCCTAAACCAGTCCATTACAGCTCACTAATGCCTAGGATGTTAAACTTTATGTGTTCCATTTCATTTTTTACAACTTCCAATTTTCCTAGATTCATACTTCATGCATCCCATATTCCGATTATTGATGGATATTTGCAGCTGTTTCTCCTCAATTTGAGTCATGCCAGGTCAGCAAATGAGGTCTCAAAAGCTTCACTTTATCCATATCAGTAAGGTTGGTTCTACTTGGATGATGCAGCACTTTCCCAGTTGTATTTTGAGAGCCTTCTGATCTACGTGGCTCGTATTCTTGCATTATATTGGACAATGTTTCCAGGCTATTCATAAACTTGTTCAGTAATACATCAGATTATTTCTCTGCTATTTATAAGGTTTTCCCTGCCCAGTTAATTATCACTGTTGACTGGAATGCAAAAGTTAGAAACAAAGAAGAATCACTGGTAGTTGGAAAACTTGGCCTTGGTTTAAGAATAATGCTGGAGACTGTGTGATAGAATTTTGAAGCCCTATATGAGTTTTACTCATTGCAAATACCTTTTTCAACAGCACAAATGGTGGCTATACATGTGGACTTCACCAGAGAGAGTACATAGAAATAAGATTGACTACATCTGTGGCAAGAGGTGATGGAAAATCTCAATATCTTTAGCCAAAACAAGGCCAGGAGCTGATTGTGGAACAAACCATCAACTGTACATATGAAAGTTCAACTTGAAGTTGAAGACAATTAAAACAAGTCCACAAGAGCCAAAATATGACCTTTAATATATCCCTCCTGAATTTAGAGACCATCTGCAAAAACGACAAGGAGGCCACATGTTCTGACCTCCTCTAACTCTACAAGGGGAAGACAGGATTACCAGTAGTAACCCAAGGCCTATTCCTGCCAGGCCAGACATGTTGCCTTCCTTTAGCTCTTTCTTCAACCGTTCCTCCCAGAGTACCCACCACCTCTCTCCTGGGTTCGATAATTCGCTGCAGTGGCCACACAGAACTCACAGATTACAGGGTTTATTAGGGAAGCACCAGGCTACAACTCAAGTTCAGGAAGAACGCTCAGTCTCTCTCCCAGCCCAACGTCCCTCAGCCAAAAGTCTCTCACAG
>NW_006921606.1:16889346-16908651 GCF_000298275.1 Orycteropus afer afer
ACCAGCTGCCCAGCCAAGTTGATACCTGACCTTAACTACCACACCACCCCAAACAGGCATGGATAATGGGATTTACGAAACACCACAGAATGGAGGACAATGGCCAGAAGAGCCACATCAAGCAATTCACTGCATTGCACCCCCTGGCTCTTCTAGCTTTGATGCATTGAACACCAATGACTGAAAACCAGAATTGTGGGATGACATAAAAAGCATCATCCACAAAGAAAGCAAGAGGTCATTAAAAATATGAGGAAAGAAGAAAATAGCAAAAAAGATGACAGAAGAGACTCTGAAACGTGCCCTTGAGTGGAGAAGAGCTAAAGTAAATGGAAGAAATGATTAGATAAAAGAACTGAACAGAGACTTCAAAGAGCAGCTCAAGCAGACAAAGCCAATTACTATAATAACATGTGCAAAGACCTGGAGTGAGAAAACCAAAGGGAAGAGCATGCTCAGCATTTCTCAAGGTGAAAGAACTAAGGAAAAAATTTAAGTCTTGATTTGCAATATTGAAAGATCCTATGGGAAAATATTGAATAAAGCAGGAAGCATCAAAAGAAGATGGAAGGAATACACAGAGTCACTGTACCAAAAAGAACTGGTCAATCTTCATCCATTTCAGGAAGTGGCATATGATGAAGAGCCACTGGTATTGAAGGAAGAAGTTGAAGCTGAAGGATTTGGTGAAGAACAAGGCTCCAGGAACTGACAGAATACCCATTGAGATGCTTCAACAAAAGTATGCCCTACTGGAGGCACTCCCTCAGTTATGGCAAGAGATTTGGAAGGCAGCTACCTGGCCAACTGACTGGAAGAGATCCATATTTGTACCCATTCCAAAGAAAGGTGATCCCACAGAATGTCAAAATTATCAAACAATATTATTATCACACACAAGTAAAATCTTACTGAAGATAATTCAAAAACAGTTACAGCAGCATATTGACAACTATTCTCAGATGTTGACAGAGATATTGACAGAAAACTTAAAGTCATATGGTGCAAGCTGGATTCAGAAGAGGATTTGGAATGAGAGATATCATTGCTGATGTCAGATGGATCTTGGCTCAAAGCAAAGAATGCTAGAAAGACGTTTACTTGTGTTTTATCGACTATGCAAAAATATTTGATTGTGCGGATCATAACAAACTGTGGATAACATTGAGAAGAGTGGGAATTACAGGACACCTAAGGAGTTCTGGTAGCATAGTGCTTAAGGCACTTGACTGCTAGCCAGAAGGCTGGAGGTTCAAATCCACCAGCCACTCCTCGGAAGGAATGTTAGGAAATCCTACTTCTGTAGTGATACTGCCTCAGAAACCCAAGGAGGGGATGCTATGAGTCGGGATTGAATCAACGGCACATAACAGCAACAACAACAGCAATTGTACTCATGAGGGGCCTGTACATAGACCAGGTGGCTGGCATTCAAACATAACAAGGGGACACTGCATGATTTAAAATCAAGAAGGGAGTGCATCAGTGTTGTATCCTTTCACTATACTTATTCAATCTATATGCTGAGCAAATAATCTGAGAAACTGGACTGTATGAAGAAGAACATAGCATCAAGATTGGAGGAAGAATCATTAACAACCTACAATACACTGACAACACAATTTTGCTTGCTGAAAGTGAAGGTGACTTGAAGCACTTACTGATGAAGACTGAAGAATGCACTCTGTGGAACTGATTACATCTCAATATAATGGAAACAAATATCCTCACAACTGAACATATAAGCAGCATCACAATAAATGGAGAAAAGATTGATGTTGTCAAAAAATTCACATTGCTTGGTTCTACAATTGATGCCAGTGGAAGCAGCAATCAGGACATCAGACAATGTACAGCACTGGGCAAGTCTACTGCAAAAGACCTCTCTCAAGTGCTGAGGAGCAAAGATGTCTCCTTGGGGACTAAGGTGTGCCTGACACAAGCCATGATATTTTCAATGGCCTTATATGCATGTGAGAGCTGGACAATGAATAAGGAAGACTGAAGAAGAATTGATGCTTTTGGGTTGTGGTACTGGTGAAGAATGCTGAAAAGTGCCATGGACTTCTAAAAGAACTAACAAATCTGTCCTGGAGGAAGTGCAGCATGAATGCTTCTTGGAAGCGAGAATGGCCAGACTTCTTCTCACCTATGTTGGTCATGTTATCAGAAGGAAACATTCTCTGGAGAAGGATGTCATGCTTGGTAAGATGGAGGGTCAGCGAAAGAGGAGAAGGCCCTCAATGAAATGGATTGACACAATGGTTGCTGCGATGGGTTTCAGGTATAGCAGGGATCATGAAGCTGGTGCAGGACCAGGCGGTGTTTCGTTCTGCTGTGCATAGGGTCATTATGAGTCTGAGACGACTATACGGCAGGTAACAACAACAACAATCAAAAGAGTATAAGAATAGATATATACACCAATGGAATAGAATTGAGAGCCCTAAAATAAACCCATACATCACTGTTCAATTGATTTTGACAAAGATGGCAACATCATTCAATGGGAAAATAATCATCTTTTAAACAAACGATGCTGGGACACCTTGCTATCCATACGCAAAAGAACAAAGTTAAACATTTCCCCCACAACATATACAAAAATTAACTCAAAATGGTCCAAGACCTAAATGTAAGAACAGAAACTAGAAATCTTTTAGAAGACAACATAGGGATACATCTTCAAGACCTTGTTTCTGGCAAAAAATTCTTAGATATAATACCAAAAACATGAAGGGCAAATGACTGTACTTCATAAATTGAAAAACTTTTGTGTGTCCAAGGACTTTATCAAGACAGAGAAGGGACAACCTACAAAATAGGAGAAAACATTTCTCAACTTATAACCATGTTGTTGCTGTTGTTATGTGCCGTGGAGTCATACCCAACTCATAGTGACCCCTCCTTGGGTTTCCGAGGCAGTATCACTAAGGAAGTAGATTGCCCCATCTTCCTTGTGAGGAGTGGCTGGTGGGTTTGAATGGCCAGACTTCTGGTTAGCAGTCAAGTGTCTTAGCCACTATGCTACCAGAGCTCCTATAAAATATCACCTACAAAAGCAACAAAAACATCTGAGAATAGTTGCAGACATAATATACGGTTTGCAGATCCTCCACCATCCTTTGCTGCCCAGAAAAGCTGAGATTTCACAAGGCTCCTTGAAGACTGATACCTAGAATATGTTTTGCTTAATTGTCCTGCACAGGCCCAGCTCCAGGTGCATTCTCATCTCCATCCCTGGGATATTTAACCTCAGTGTCAAGCTTTGGTGATGTTTTGCATTTTCTTGTATCTTGATAACCAGGATTTATAACTGGTGAGCAGATTGGCTCCTAATGACTTAATCATTCAAATGTTGTTTGGCTGAGGCTATTTCACAGTATGTGGTAATCCAGTCTGTCTTTATTTACAATGTCAACCAAATGTTTTGATTTAATGTAACCCTTGCATACAGCATTGTCCTGAATATATTTCTACTGACTGGCAGTATGGTAAGAAATGCTTCATTGAAGGATGCATATCAATTGATATGCTATGGGGCTCAGTCTGCATGAGTTTTAAGTGTTGCCTGCTTGCCTACAGATGAGAGTCATTGAAATCAAGTGTGAGGTCCTGAACAACTCAGGTTGTTCTCAAATATGAATGAGCATCTAAACCACTTGGTTGGCTTGTTAAAAAACAGATTTCTGGGTGCCACACTTGGGATTTCTGACTCAGTAGGTCTGAGAGGCCTCAAGGTTTTGTATTTCTAACAAGTTCCCAAGTCATGCTGATGCTGTTGTTCTGGGGACATTGATAATTGCTGTCTTTGAATTAATATTTCTATAATGATGTAACTTTCCCAGTGTAATCACTGTAATTTCTTTCTTCATTGAAAATGTTGGTAGTCATCATTTCATTGGAGAATAGCAAACTAAATGAGGCAATAGACTTATTATTTAACATTGTTATTGCTGTTAGTTGTTGTTGAGGTGGCTGTAACTCATGACAACCTATGTATAACAGAACCATCTTCATGAACATTGGTATGATTTCTTTTTTAAAAATTTTAATTAACATAAAACCTCTTTAATAGTGGTACCAACACTCTTTAAAATCATGCAATTTCTGCCAAGTTTATTTCATGACTAAAAAAGAAAGCTGAATCGCCAAATTTGAGTGAACTCAAATATTTATTCAGAACTTCATCTGTGCTAGGTACTGTAGTATGAATCTAAAAAAGATTAAGATACTGTGTGGACTTAGGGAAAATGATACTATGCATACCGCTTCCTAAGGCTTCTTCTGAGACTCACATCAATAAAATCCTTACAAAATGAATGGGATTCACACGGCTGTAGGAGGAAGCCATGAGATGGTTGATTATCATAGGACTGAAGAACATTTGGCCGTGTCAGTATGATATGGTAGTAGTCAGGGTTAGATTATAATATAGAAATACATATATAATTTTATATATATAATTATTTATTGAATGATGCAGGAAACATCAAGAGAAGATGGCAGGAATACACAGAGTCACTGTACCAAAAAGAACTGATCAATCTTCATCCATTTCACGAAGTGGCATATGATCTCGAACCAATGGTAATGAAGGAAGAAGTCAAAGCTGCAATGAAAGAACTGGTGAAGAACAAGGCTCCGGAAATTGATGGCATACCGATTGAAATATTTCATCATACAGATTCCCCATTGGAGGCACTCACTCAGTTATGCCAAGAGATTTGGAAGACAGCTACCTGGCCAACTGACTGGAAGAGATCCATATTTGTGCCCATTCCAAAGAAAGGTGATCCCACAGAATATAGAAATTATAGAACAATATCATTAATATTGCACGCAAGTAAGATCTTACTGAAGATAATTCAGAATCGTTTGCAGCAGTATATTGACAGAGAACTTCCAGAGGTTCAAGCCAGATTCAGAAGAGGACGTGGAACAAGGGATATCATAGCTGTTGTCAGATGCATCTTGGCTCAAGGCAAAGAATACCAGAAAGATGTTTACTTGTGTTTTATTGACTATGCAAAGGCATTGGATTGTGTGGATCATGACAAATTATGGGTAACACTGAGAAGAATGGGAATTCCCGAGCACTTGATTGTACTCATGAGGAATCTGTACCTTGACCAGGAGGCTGTCGTTCGAACAGAACAAGGGGACACTCCATGGTTTAAAATCAAGAAGAGAGTGTGTCAGGGTTGTATACTTTCTCCACACTTATTCAGTCTATATGCTCAGCAAATAATCCGAGAAGCTGGACTGTATGAAGAAAAACGTGGTATCAAGATTGGAGGAAGAATCATTAAAAACCTGAGATATGCAGACGATACAACTTTGCTTGCTGAAAGTGAGGATGACTTAAGGCACCTACTGATGAAGGTTGAAGAATACAGTCTGCAGTATGGATTACGTCTCAATAGAAAGAAAACAAAAATCCTCACAACTGGACCAATGAGCAGCATCACAATAAATGGAGAGAAGATTGAGGTTGTCAAGGAATTAACATTGCTTGGTTCTACAATCGATGCCAACGGAAGCAGCAGTCAGGACATTAGATGACGTGTAGCATTGGGAAAGTCAACTGCGAAGGAACTGTTTCAAGTGCTGAGGAGCAAGGATATCTCATTGAGGACTAAGGTGCACCTGACACCAGCCATGATATTTCCAATCGCCTGGTATGCATGTGAGAGCTGGACAATGAATAAGGAAGACCGAAGAAGAGTTGATGCTTTTAGAGTAGTGGTGCTGGTGGAGAATGCTGAAAGTACCATGGACTGCTTAAAGAACTAACAGATCTGTCCTGGAGGAAGTGCAGCCAGAATGCTCCTTGGAAGCAAGAATGGCCAGACTTCATCTCACCTATTTTGGTCATGTTGTAAGAAGGGACCATTCCCTGGAGAAGGATGTCATGCTTGGTAGGGTGGAGGGTCGACGAAAGAGGGGGAGCCTTCAACGAGATGGATCAACACAGTGCCTGCGATGATGGGCTCAAGTATAGCAGGGATTGTGGGGCTGGCACGGGATTGGGCAATGTTTTGTTCTGCTGTGCATGGGGTCATTATGAGTCAGAAACGACTCGACGGCACTTAACAACAACAGCATAAATATATATATAATATAATCAATTGTGTCATGTCATATTCTGTTTGGAAAAGTAATGCATGAGCGCAAGAAAGATGTCCTGCACTAATATAGGAAGTCAATGAGCACCAGGCTCTAGCTCTGCCCATTGAAAGATCTTCTCTGCCTCTGAAATATAAAGACCTTACATGGAGTAAATTCATTTGATCAGCATAGCCTGATACTAGTACAATTTTGTGAATATAATTAATACTTCCCATCCCATACCTTCCGACTATACCCATATCTGAATGTGCCAATATACGTTATTTGTTGTAAATTAAAAATGACATTTTAAGCGACATTCAAAACTTGGTGAAATTGTTTAGCATGGTGTAGCTTCCTCAAGGATGTATTTATAAAATCACGTTCCTGAGCTCATGAGGCTGAAAACTATGATCCTAGAATGTACTGATCTAGCTGAGTGTGCAGTAATGGGAGGCAGACATGAGAGACAACTTGGCAGCCAGCCTGTAGTCTGATAATGTCCCAACCTTCCCTTATGCTTCCATGAAAATGAAACCCTGCTCATAAATAGAAAGAAGACACAGACACAAATAGTGATAAGCATCATCATAATGGATGTTGACAAGTAAGTGATACAGGGGCTCAACAGAGGAAAGGATTCAATTGGTTCAGAATGCCTGCAAAGACTTCATGCAGAAGGTGGGATTTGAGATAAGCATAAAAGGATGCAACAATATTCTATTGGTAAAGATAGAGTGGTTACAATTCCAGACAAAGAGAGCAGTAGAGATGTGATTATTCCATTTACAGAAAGATATATTGCTTAGTTAGGTCAAATGGATGTTTGGTCAATGACATGCTATGCTCTGGAGGAAATGAGAAGCTTTCTACATGAGGATTACTTATCATGAATGATGATGAGGGGTCTTTTGTGAATGTCTGTATGTTTCCTTGGTTACTCTTCGAACCAATATGTTCCAAGGAGAAACACAGAAGAAGAATCTATAAAGCAATTAAGAATTATCCAACTCAACTGATTCATTAAGAAAATTGTACCCACAGTCCAGGAAGTAGATGTGACAGGAAATATTTTAATTAGTAATAGAGGCTAATGTGAGCTCCTTATATTTCTAACTATCAGAGTGAAGATATGATGATATGTCCATGAAGGTATGTTTTAACTTAGAAGAAAGGACCAAAGCATTCACTAATTTCCTCTGGCTTGTTTTATGAGATTTGAGGATCTCAGTTTGAAACTCCTTCGAGACCAAGACTTGAAGAGTAATATTTGGAAGAGGAACAACTCTAAAATGTATGAAATTCTAAATTCTCAAAGGATCTTCTGAACATTTCCTGAGGTGTCTTCAATCATCTTTCTAGAGAAACAGTGTAGACCAGTTGTTGAGAATGTGTACTCTGAAGTTAGAACTCTCTGAATTCAAAATCTTGCTCTGTGTGAATTTGGGCAATTTCCTTATACTTTCTGAGCATTAGTTTCCTCCTCTACAAAGTGGGAAAATAATAGTACCTGCGTCATTGGGTGGGTGAGAGGAGTAATTATGATACTCCATGCCTGGAACAGAGTTATTATATACTGGGGAGAAAGAAGATAGCCTGGGATGATCCTAACTGACTGTGACGTTGACCAAGTTTTAGAGGCATAGAATGTACTAGAGCTGACAGAGAACCAAGAAAGCATTTGGTTTCAGACCTTCATTTTGCAAGTGATAAAATGAACCCAAAGGTCATGGAGATTCTTGGTAGCTGGGTGAGGACTACAACCATAGGACTGGGTAGGTTTCTTTTAATTACTCAGCAGCTACTTAAAAACTCTTACCTCTCACCCCTACCACCCTCAGCATATAATTGGATTTCTGGCTTCTATTTCACAGAAAAAAAAAAAAAAAAAGTTTATTAATCACACATCACTTAACTTTATTCCCTTCCCATAAACCATTGTGTATTGGGGAATGACACTTTCATTTACTCAGCTACTGGTGCCAGCAAAAATACTAGGAATTAATTTAGTTTCTCCCCTCTGCTTCCACATTTAATCACTTATGTGCTACCCTTTCTAGTTGTGAATTTCTTAATTTCAGCTTCTCTTTTCCAATTGCACTATCAGGCCCTCCTCATCTGTGGCCTAAGTTCCCATAAGAATATTTCTGTCTGGATCTCTCATCTGTAGCATCCTCCCCTAATTCACCTTTACACTCTTCCAAAGCACACTTTTCAAAACCCACACTGGATCCTGTGCAACTATTCTGTGACTTGCTATAGCTCACTGACATGATGAAATGTAAGGGCTACAGGCCTTTTGATGTGGTTCTTGTCCTTGCTGAAATTTTACACTTCAGGAATAATGTAATCCTTACAGTTTCTTAGAAATAATGTGCTCGGACAAGTCTTTTTATGTGTTTTTTATTTACCTAAAACATTATTTACCTTTCTTTCTCACTGTCCAGCAAGTGACTGACAACCCTTCAAACATTGCTCCAGAAAAGTTGCTCAGTTATCACTGGTGAGTACTTGGGGAGACCCTTCTCTTTTCTTTGTGCTGTACTTTAGATCCACCATTCATCTGTCAGTTTCTCATACTGCAATGGCATGCATGTTTCTGTGAGACTGGAGGCTATGCCATCAGTGTTTCAAATACTGGCAGGGTCACTCATGGTGGACAGGTGTCAGCAGAACTTCCAGACTAAGACAGACTCAGAAAGAAGGAAGGGGACATCCCTTCTCAAAGAATTGGCCATGAATAAGGACGAACAATGAATAAGAAAGACCCAACAAGAGTTGATGCTTTTGAGTGGTAGCGTTGGCAAAGAATACTGAAAGTACCATGGACTGCCAGAAGGAAGAACAAATCTGTCCTGGAGGAAGTGCAGCCAGAATGCTCCTTGGAAGCAAAAATGTTCAGACTCCGTCTTACCTACTTGAGTCATGTTGTCAGAAGGGACTATTCCCTAGAGAAGGATATGCTTCATACATTGGAGGGTCAGCAAAAAAGGAGAAGACCTCAATGAGATGGGTTGACACAGTGGCTGCAACAATGGGCTCAGGAATAGCAAGGATTGTGAGGATGTCATATGACTGGGCAGTGTTTCATTCTGTTGTACATAGGATCGCTATGAGTTGGAGCCGACTCAACAACACATAACATCAACAACGACATACTTTAGACATCCTTACATGGATTACGTTGACTTACTTTTTTAAAAAATGCATGTGTGTAGTTCCTTATATAACAGTGTACATCCTGATGCAGTTTTTCATTTTGAATTTGAACATAGCTCAGACCTAAACACCCAGTAAATTTAAAACAAATGAATGAAAGATGATGCCATGGGCTAGCATCTCACCCAGTGATTCTTGAATTAGGATGATCAAGTCACTGGAGGAGCTGAAAAATAAATAAATAAAAATAGATTGCAGGGATTCTCCCAAGGCACATGTAAACAGAATTTCTGGGTTAGAACCCAAGAATCACAGTTCTAGTAAGTTCCCCAGTTGATTCTTTTGCAGGCAGCAGAAAACATCAAGCAATCACGAATCTAAACTTCTCAGATATATGAATGTCTTTTCTTATTTTTTAAGATACCTGGCTCTCAACCTCCTTGTTGCGGAGGTTGCACTTGTTTCTAGCACCAAGATTCTGTGACATCACAGATATTGAACTGGCAATGTTGCAACTGTCCACAGCTAACTAGCTACTGTTGGTAAACATACTTGCACAGTTTGGTGGGTATTTCAGTCGTTTATATGAATTCTGGGTTCCTGTCAGTAAGAGTCTTTGAGCTCTTTTTCATATGACCATGCAGTCCCAGTATGGCCCAGGAGATGGCAACAAGACCTCACAAAATGATGCTGGGGTGCTTTCTCAACTTTGCCACAAGGTGACAGAATTGCATGGTCTTCTAAACTGAACAACAGAGCCTGGAAATCACGCTTTTGCTGTTTTTGGAACTGGAAAAGGCTTGCATCTCTAATTCATTTAAAAGTATTACCTACTCAGGGTTCTAAAGGTGATCATTTAAGAGACTGCATTTTCTTTATGACTTGCATTGCTTAAAGTAAAACAATATATGTTTTGACAGGTTAGTTCCTCAAGTGTGGGCAGGGGTTGTTTACAGTTTTGCTTGACTATATAACAAAAAATCTTTATGGGCAAGATGACACAATACATCTTTAGCAATCATTAGTGACTTAAGGTGAAGAGTAGATGTAGATGTGGTAAGGTGTTTAAGGATTTTTAAGGGATAAACAACAACAACAACAAAAGTATTAGCCTTTAAATTTATTCCAATTCATGATGACTTCATGGTCTCCGAGTAGAATTGTTGTTGTTGTTATGTGCCGTTGAGTCGGACCTGACTCATAGGGACCCTTCCTTGGGTTTCCAAGGCAGTATCAGTATGGAAGTAGATTGCCCACCCTTCCTTTCAAAGAGTGGCTGGTGGGTATGAACCATCATCCTTAGGCACTATGCTACTAGAGCGCCTCAGAATAGAATAGTGATAGGGTTTTCAATGGCTGATTGTTTAGAATTAGATCACCAAGACTTTCTTCTGAGGTACCTCGGGGTGGACTTGAACCTCTAACCCTTTGTTAATAGCCAAGCGCTTTAACTGCTCGTACCACCCAGAGACTGAGGCAAAATCAGATTCTTTCAGGGTGATGCCACAAGCAGGGGTCATATTACCCTCAGCTCCATGCAGACAATCTAGCCACTTTTAGCCAGGGGTGATGGATCCTATGCAGGAATATGGAATCCCCACTGCCTAATTCTACAGCTTTCCAAGAAGCGTTGGATATGTGTGTATGTGTGTGTACTGTCCTAATTCTCAAATATTGGCAACTAATTCAAATAACTTACAACTGGACAAACAGTGGCATCACTAAGGAGCTCTGGTGATGCAAAGCATAGTGGATGACATTGTTAGAGAGAGTGACACCAAAATGACTTTCTATAAATTTTTTGTGCAGTAGTTTCATATAAATTTATTTATTATTTCTCATAAAAATAGTTAAAACAACAAAAACATTTTTTCACGTATATCAGTATACCTACAAGGCTAAAACTCTATGGTCGTGCTGATTTACTTTTTGAACTTTGTTATTTGCTCCAGTCAGAGCTGTCGTATTACCCAATTACAGTGATGGTTTAAATCACATGGTTTCGTCTGTGTGCACTATAAGCATGCACTGTTGTTTTAGTTGTTGCTAGTATTTTTATAGTCACTGGTTTTGTCAGATTTTCTGGTGTTTCAGCTAAAATATTGTGTTAATTAGTAGTTGTGGAACTACATCATTAACTTTTTTGATAATGATAATTGAATGACAAGGAGAAAAATTATAAAAGGCTACTGTTCAGTTACTAATAAGGTACCTAATAATGTGATTCAATGTAGAAAGATTTTACAAAACAGTTTTGTGGTTAGTAAACCTATAATGTCATTGTTGAAACAATGACTGCAACAATGAGCTCAAACATAGCAGCAAATGTGACGATGGTGGGCTACTGGACAGTATTTTGTCCTGTTGTTCATAGGGTCACTATGATTTGGAACCAACTAAACAGCAACAACAATTAATATAATCTAAGAAATATTACATTTAAGCAAATTACAATTATATTTATCACATATTATTCTATTATTAAAATTGATAATGAACATCATCTAAGGATTCTGTCCAGTCTGTTATGAGAGGTCATCTGCGTGTGCATGAGGTGTGATACTATGAGGTATCACCCTGGGTGACACCAACCCTGGTGACACTTCTGCAAATAAAATACAACTATGGGCCAAATTTAATTTCCACCTGACAGTTAACAGCTCATGTCTTCTGGGAAGAGTTATTAAGGGCAGAATCAGGTAGGAAGGGATCAGAGGACTGGAACTTGGGGCCATGACTACCTTTGGTTCTAGGTATCCTCCCATTGAGAGCTCTGGTGGTGTAGTGCCTAAGGCATTTGACTGCTAACCAGAAGGCTGGTGGCTCAAACCTACCATCCACTACTTGGGAAGAAATTGGGCAACCTACTTCCATAGAGATACCGCCTCAGAAACCCAAGGAGGGGTCACTACGAGTTGGAACTGACTCGATGGCAGTGAGTTTTTTTTTTTTTTTTAATCCTTCCATTAAAAGTATCCTCCAATAATCTCTAGAACACTCATCACCACAAGATAATGTACATGTTTATGCAAGTATTGCTTTCCTCAAAGAGAGTCTCCAAAATAAGTCTTCACTATTTGAATTTTAAATAGCATCAAAACTGCTTCTTAAAAAATTCCCTTTGCTTTTCTGGCAGGGAAATCACGTATCAACTTGTGCCATTGAAATATTTTTATAAATGATAATTGTCATAATATTTCTATGTGAGTCATTTAATTTTTTTTCCTCCACTGGAAATTTGTTATTTTTTTCTGATTATGAAAATAATACATGCCCATTGTGCAAGAACAGAAAAAGGCCTCAAAAGCTATCTCACCGTATAATCAATGTCCTCTCACAGTACCCCCCCCAACATAATAACAGCTTTTTGTATGCATGTGTGGACTTTTTCGTTGCATATAAAACATATCAATATGAAATTAAAAAAAAAAAACAAACCTATATATTCATAGTCTGGTCTACAAAAATGGATAATACAAATTTGTATTCAGTTTTTCCACACAAAACTTTTTGGTGACTTGATTGGATATTGACTGAATTAATCCTCTTGAAGGTGTTGTTGCTATTGTGTGCCTTTGAGTCCAGCCCCACTTATTGGGAACCCATGTGACTGATTAGAACTGTTTCATACAGTTTTCTTGATTGTAATCTTTATAGAAGCAGACTTCCAGGTCTTTCTCTTGTGCAGCTGTTGGGTAGGTTCAAACTGACAACTTTTCGGTTAGTAGCTGAGAGTTTAACCATTGCACCACTGTGGTTCCTTTTCTTGGAAGCAGTGATTCAAGTAGTGATTCACAATAGACAGAGAAAAGCTGTGTTTGGCTTCAACTTTTACCAAGGTGACAGTGATATCCTAGTTTTATTTTCATCTTTATTTGAAATATTTCTGGTTTTTCACCATTAAACATAAGGCTGGCTTTGGGTAATATGCATAATATTTTTAACATGTTGCAGGACTATTCAGTTATTTATACTTAAATAAATTGATTAATTTTATTTTAAATTATGGATGAGCATCAGCTGTTATTTAAATACCTTCTTGATGTTTATTGAGATATTTATGACTTTTTAATTTTGAATTCGCTCTTAATACAGAGAATTATTTTAATAGATTATCTATTAAGGGTGAATCCTTGTACCTTTGTACAAACTCTGCTTCACTGTAGCATATTTTTTGGGGAATGTTCTTCTCAATTCTCCTTTATAGAATGTGAGTTTGGCCAAAAAAAACTTTTTTGTTTGGTTTTTATGACGATTTTCTAAAATTTGGTTTTATTGTTACGCTAGTCTTATAAAAATGATTTGGGATGATTTTTCTTTTTCTCTGGAACACTTAAAATGCCATCAGCATAGCCCTTTTATTTAATAATGTAAAGAATTTGCATCACTGGGCCTGGTGCTTTTCAGGATGAAACTCTTTGACAACTTTTTTCATTTTTTTTTTTACTCCTCTTATCAAAATCAGTCTCAAATTTTGGGGCATAATTGAAACACTTGAAGATTTCTTTTAAAATGTATATGCTCAAGCTCCATGTATATAAATTAAATCAGAATCTCCGAGGGTGTACGTATATCAGTTTTGTTTTGTTCTTAAGCCAGTACCTCCCCCATAGTTCTTCATATGTAGCCAGGATTGAGAAATGCTGCTCAGATCTTTATCATTTCTTGGATCAATTTTAATAAAAGTACATATGGATTTAAAATTTTATTTACTTCATCCATGCTTAGTTTAGGTTTTTTTGGATGCTGTTGTTATTATGTGGCGTTGAGTCAGACCCAACTCATAGAGACCCCTCCTTGGGTTTCTGAGGTGGTATTACTACAGAAGTAGATTGCCCAACCTTCCTTCTAGGAGTGTCTGGTGGGTTTGAACTGCCAGCCTTCTGGCACTGTCACTGTGAGTCAGAATTGACTTGATGACAGTGGGTTTGGTTTTGGTTTTATACAGCTTTAGCCATGTTCAAATGCAGTCATCATTATTTATATTTTGAAATTGAAGTTTAATCCTTCTGTTTAGAAACCTAAGATAAAACCAAGTTTTAAAATTTCTAGTTAAAAATGCTTTGTTGAGCAATGGTTAAGCGTTCGGGTGCTAATGGAAAGGTCAGTGGTTTGAACATACCAGCTGCTCCATGGGAGAAAGGTGTAGCAGGCTGCTTCTGTAAGGACTATAGTCCTGGAAACCCTATGCAGCGGTTCTGCTCAGTTCTACAGAGTTGCTATGATTTGTAATCAACTCAATGGCAATGGAGTGAGGATGGGTTTTCAATTTTTTATTATAGTTTTATAATTTTCAGATAATTTGATTTTTATTTCTTGTTTTATAATTTCCCTGTAGCTTAACATCTGGTTAATTTTTATAAGTTTTCTATAGTATGTCAAGAAGTGATGTATTCTCTGTTGCTATGCAGTAATTTATTGCATTATTTAGTTCCTTTGAATTCATTGTTTTTCTACTTATTTCTCCTTTTCTTTACATTCTGTAGACATTGCTTCATGCATCATGATTCTTTTGTAAACTGATAAAGATTAAAGGTCAGTTTATCTGTGTTACATGTTATTATAAAATATATTTTCATTATTTATTTTTCCTTATACAATAATAGGGGAGCTCCGGTCTTGTAGTGCTCAAACCTACCAGCCACTACTCAGAAGGAAGTACTTCCGTAGTGATACTGCCTAGGAAACCCAAAGAGGGGTCTCTATGAGTCAGATCTGACTCAACAGCTGTGAGTTTGGTTTGGACTTTTTACATAATAATAGAATTGAGACTATTTTTCCTTTTCTTTTATTTTAGCATGTACCTGTGAATGTGTGGTTATTGTCACATTTTCAACATTTCTCAGTCATTTTAGTGTGTGTACCTTTGTCCCTCGTATTATTTATAATTTATTTGTTGTATTTAAATTGATTATTTATTTGGTTTATTTATAGCTATGTTCTGAAAGATTTCAAAATAACTATTGATCACACTTCTATTTAATGATTTAATAGGTATTCTTCATTTAAACAACAACAAAAAATATATCAGGTAGTCTATATTCATTAATAGGGCTGAAAAATAAAGTTTAAGTTTAAATACATAATGAAAAATGCCCCAAACTCCACCTTATAATTAATTCTGCTGGGGAAATCATTGCTACTATTATTGTCCACTCCATTCACAACCTTCCTTCAGAAAAAGGGAAAAGGTGAAAGAACACTCATTCTTTTGGGGCATTACTACTTGAGGTAAAGTCCAACAAACGCACATCAGTTAGCACAGTTAAGTCGCATGTCTAGACTCAAATTGTGAGGAAAAAATATTCAGTTTAATCTTCTATAGATGGAGGAAGTCTTTCCTATCCATGAGGACTTTTATTTATAATTACAGAATAATATATCTAGAGCTCTATTTCTTGTTTTGTTACTTGTAGACAGCACTTATTAATTCACTGATATGGGATATGAAGAAATTGTTGCTGGATAGTGAAAAAGCAAGACAGAGAAAGGATTGATGCATTGGAAGTATGGTCTTGGATATAAATATTGAATATATCATGACCTTGCAAACACATGAACAAATCTGTCTTAGAAGAGATACAACCACAACAATGAAGTCAAACACGCCAATGATCATTAAGATGACACAGAACTGGGCAATATTTTATACTGTTTTACAGAGAATCACAATGAGTCAGAGACAATTTGATGGCTACTAACAACAACAGCAATAATAAGTGAGGGATGCTTATTGTAATTGCTACCTTTAGCCCTAAAATGATAGGAAAATAAGTTAATAGAAAGCAAAATGTCATAATAAAATTAATCAATCCAAAAGAGAGCAAGAAATGAGGACCCAAAGAACACAAAATAAGTGGGATTCATAGCCAGATTGTATAAAGTATTATTACCAAATAGAAAAACTGATAACTCAACAGAAAAATGTGCAAGAAATTGGAAAAAGCACTTCTTAAAAAAGAATAGCAATATGGCTAATAAACATGTGAAATAATGTTCAAGCCCACAACAAAGTAAAATAAGATAAGACTACAAAGGAAATACAACCAAAAATATACCAGAATGCTTAGATTTTTAGACTGTCAATTGCACATATTTGGAACCTGTGCAGAAATAGAAATATCTTTCCCTCCCTTTCAGAGTGGAAATCAATATGCTCTAAAGCTGAACACATGCACATCCTATAACCTGGCATTTCTCTTTGTATATATATTCTATATAGAAATGCATGCACATATGTACCAAAAAGTATATGCAAGAAGCTCATAGCATCAATCCAATTTTGCAATATGGATGGGAAATAATTGAAATATCCACCAATAGTAGAATAATTAAATTTTTGTATATACTGTGCATACATATATAGCAGTGAAAACAAATTAACTACATCCAACTGAAAAAAACTTGGATGCATCTCACAAATGTAATGTTCAGTGAAAAAATCCAGGCACAAAAAAATCCATACTATAGGATTATTTTTATATTAAGTCCAAAAACAGACAAAACTAATCAATGGTATTAGAAATTAAGATACTGAATGGGATTAAGAGAGAGCATAAGAGAGGCTTAGGAGAGTTTGTAATGTTCTAATTCTAGGTTTGATTTATGATTACCTGGATGGTGTATTGATTATTCTGCATAATAAATCTCCCCAAATTTCGTGGCTTAAAACATCAATAATGATTTATTAATTCATGGTTTTGGTGGGTCAGGAATTCAGCGAGGGTTCAGTGGGGACTGTATGTCTGCTCCACAGTGTGTGGGACTTTAGATGAAAGTCTTAGTGGATGAAGCTTAGAATCATCTGAAGGTTTAACTGGGGCAGGAGGATCTTCTCCCAAGGCAGTGCATGCAGATGGCTGGCAAGTTGGTGCTTTTGAATTTGTTTCTCTACACAGAACTGCTTGAGCATTCTCACAAGATCTCTGCTGATATCCCCAGAGTAAGAAATGCTAAGATAAGGCAGAAGCTGCAATATCTTTTATGACTTAATCTTTGAAGTCTACAGGCAGTGTTCTATTGGTCACACAGGGCAGCCATGAGTCAATATGGAGGGGAGTACACAGGCCGTCAACACCAGGAAGAGAGGACCATTATGGGCCACCTTGAAGAATACTCAGCCCTGAGGCATACACTTTCTGCACTGTGTGTCCCATGCCTTAAAGAAATGTTTACCTGAAAAAATTTTTAATATATTGTTGTTGTTGTTGTTATGTGCCGTCGAGTCAGCCCTGACTCATAGCGACCCCTCCTTGGGTTTCCGAGGCAGTATCACTACGGAAGTAGGATTGCCCAACCTTCCTTCCGAGGAGTGGCTGGTGGGTTTGAACCGCCAGCCTTCTGGTTAGCAGTCAAGTACCTTAGCCACTATGCTACCAGAGCTCCCTTTTAATATATACTATTTAGAAAATAATGATCATGACAGTATTACTCATCAAGATACGTGGAATATAGCTAAAGATGCATAAGAGGATACATCATGTTCTTTAATATTTTCATTATTATTGTTATAGATTGAATCATTTGCTCCCAAAATATATGTTGGAATCCTAATCCCTATACCTATCCATGTAATCCCATTTGCAAAAAGGGGTTTTCTTTATTGTGTTAATGAGGCCATATCAGTGTAAAACCAAAAACCAAACTCACAGCTGACCAGTTGGATCTGACTCATAGCGTTCTCTCCTTGGGTTTCCGAAGAAGTATCACTAAGGAAGTAGATTGCCCAATCTTCCTTCTGAGGAGTGGCTGATGGGTTGGAACTGCCAGCCTTCTAGTTAACAATGCCTTAGACACTATGCTACTAGAGCTCCTGTGTCCTAAATCTCGTCACCCCTGAATAATACAAAGAGCAGGATAGCTACAAAGAGAAGAGAGTACAAATGGGGAAAGAGAGATGCCACTTAGAAATCACCAAGGAACACTGGGGGTACAGAAGCTAAGGATTTACCTCCAGAGCGGACAAAGAGAATCTTCCTCCAGAGCTGGTACCCTGAATCCAGATTTATAGCTTCCTAACTGTGAGAAAGTAAAATTCTGTTTGTTAAAGCCATCTACTTGTGGTATATCTGTTACAGAAGCACTAAAAACTAAGGCAATTATCATGACAGAATGAAAATATGTGATCTATATATTCATCTCACATAATTCAAGAAATCAGGAAGTGAATCTAATCAAAGCAGGGTAAAGGAAAGGGTAAATATAAGGGCAGAATTTGGAGTCATCATGGTATGTAGTAGCAAAGTACCTGGACTTCACAGCCAGGTTTCTTGGTTTGAAGCTCATCTTTCTTTTCCTCTTGGGCAAGTTACTTATGTTATTTAAACCATTATGTACCTCAGTTTCCTCATTTATAAAACAAGGATAAAAATACTACAACCTCATAGAAATTTTGTGAGTATTAAATAAGTTATTCTTACCATCTCTTTGAAAAGAAATAATAAAAGCAAGAAAACACAAATACATTTATCAAGAAATGAGAAAAAAATATAGTAACTCATATAGAGAAGTTTTAAAACATCGTGGTAATGTTCAGATCTCTAATACTTCTAAAAATATAAATAGATGATTGATTCTGAACATAAAAGCAAAATTTATATAAAATTATCAAGAAAACAAAACTTAAATAAAACACTGAAAGTTGAAAAATAATTGAAAATATTGTCAAGATTTTAACTTTAATAAAATTTTCACCCTTACAGCTCCTCTACTGTAAGCCCTTATTCTTATATCTTCATAGTACATTATTTTTTAAATAAAGTTCTGTCACATACTTTACCTCATTTTTCTCTCAAATATTTAGTGAATGAAGCAAGTAAGTAACTCTCATTTTACGAATAAGGAAGGATATGCCAGGGAAATTAAATAATTGATTGACTACCATGAAGGTCTTCGGGAGCAAGGTAAGCACAGGCGTAGCACAGAGTAGCAGGCCGGAAGAACAGGAGGAAGGGGTGGAACCCAGGAAGCCAAAGAGAAGAGTGTTCAGCCAGGGGGCAGTTTAAGCATAGGCACTGAAACAAGACGGGCTTGTGC
>NW_006921606.1:16913466-16964720 GCF_000298275.1 Orycteropus afer afer
TAACAACAACAACAACCATGAAGTTGATAAGTCTCTGAGGCCAGACTCTTTAATCTCTGAACATATTGCTTTCAATAGAACAGTGCCAATTAAGATTTAAATTGTCATAAAATGTTTAATGTATTTTCTAAATGCTCTGTGAAAAGAAGGCAGTAAATACCACCTACCATCTTAGAAAGATTTAATGTTAAAAGTTTATAAGCATTTAAAAAAGTTCTACCACTTTTAATTGAGGTGATAATTGAAGTAATCTGGGACCATTCAACTTCTTTACTCCCTAATAGCTCTTGAAGTTTAACTCTACCTAGAAACATTTTTGGGGAGAAAGGCTGTGAGGTCAAGTCGAACTACTAAGAGTTTATAAATTTGTGTACTTGAGCTGACTTAAATGATTCCCAGAATACAATTCATTAGGCCAATCATTTTATGCTTGTTGTTGGAAGTGCCATGAAGTTGACTCCAACTCAGTGACTCTATGTACAACAGAACAAACAACTGCCTGGTCCTGCACTGTCCTCACACTCCTTGCTATAACTTGACCTCATCATTGCAGCCACTGTGTCAATCCATCTTGTTGAAGGTCTTCCCCTCTTTTGCTGACCCTCTACTTTGTTGTTGTTGTTGTTAGGTGTTGTCGAGTTGTGTCCAACTCATAGCGACCCTATGCACAGCAGAACAAAACATCTCCCAGTCCTGAGCCAGCCCAATGATTCTTGCTATACTTGAGCCCATCTCCAATGCCACTGTGTCTCCCATCTCGTTGAGGGCCTTCTCCTCCTTCATGGACCCGCCCCTCCTTCATGGACCCTCCACCTTACCAAGCATGACATTCTTCTCCAGGGAATGGTCCTTTCTGACAACATGACCAAAGTATGTGAGATGTGAAGTCTGGCCATTCTCGCCTCCAAAAATCATTCTGGCTACACTTCCTCCAGGACAGACTTGTTAGTTCCTTTAGCAGTCCACGGTACTTTCAGCATTCTTCACCAACACCACAGCTCAAAAGCATCAATTCTTCTCTGGTCTTCCTTATTCATTGTCCAGTTATCACATGCATATGAGGCAATTGAAAATACCATGACTTATGTCAAGCTCACCTTAGTCTTCAAGGAGACATCTTTGCTCTTCAGCACTTGAGAGAGGTCCTTTGCAGCCGACTTGCATGGTGCTATATGTCGTCTGATGTCCTGACTGCTGCTTCCGTTGGCGTCAATTGTAGAACCAAGCAATGTCACGTCTTTGACAACCTCAATCTTTTCTCCATTTATTGTGATGCTGCTTATAGGTCCAGTTGTGAGGATTTTTATTTTCTTTATATTGAGATGTAATCCATACTGCAGACTCTATTCTTCAATCTTCATCAGAAAGTACTTCAAGTCATCCTCACTTTCAACAAACAAAGTTGCATCATCAGTGTATCACAGGTTGTTAATGAATCTTCCTCCAATCCTGATGCCATGTTCTTCTTCACATAGTCCAGCTTCTCGGATTATCTGCTCAGCATACAGATTGAATAAGTGTGGTGAAAGGATACAACCTTGATGCACTCCCTTCTTGATTTTAAACCATATAGTGTTCCCTTTTTCTGTTCAAATGACAGCCTCCTGGTCAATGTACAGTTCCTCATGAGTACAATTAATTGTTCTTTAATTTCCATTCTTCTCAATGTTATCCACAATTTGTTATGACCCACACAATCAAATACTTTTGCATAGTCAATAAAACAGAAGTAAAAATCTTTCTGATGTTCTTTGCTTTGAGTCAAGATCCATCTGACATCAGCAATGATATCCCTCATTCCATGTCCTCTTCTGAATCCAGCTTGCATTTCTGGAAGTTCTTTGTCAATATACTGTTGCAACCATTTTTTTTTTTTTTAATTATGTTCAGTAAGGTTTTACATGCATACTATATCATGATATTGTTCAATAATTTCCACATTCTGTGAGATCTTCTTTCTTTGGAATGGGTACCAATATGGATCTATTCCAGTCAGTTGGCCAAGTAGCTGTCTTCCAAATCTCTTGGCATAACCGAGTGTGTTGGACTGGGTTCTCTAGAGAAACAAAACCAGTAAAGCTTATATATAGAAAGAAAGAGAAATTTATCTTAGGAAAATGACTCACACACTTATAGAAGCTGGCAAGTCCAAAGTTCTTGGATCAAATGTCAAGCTGGAGGCTTTTCCTGGCTCTCGCAGCTGCAGGGGCTAAGGAGCTGAAGGTTGGCAGGAAATATACTGGCTGTTAACTCCAATGAATGACAAATCCAAGATCTCCAGGTCGAATGGTGGATTGTTAGCTCACAGACAATTGTAGGCAGCACAACAGAATCCCGATCCACAGAAGAATGTCCAGGATGTCCATAAATATACTAGAGGAAGGCCACACCCCTAGGGAAACTCTCTTTCAATGGATTGGCTGCTCAAAACATATTCATCTGATCCCAACATGGGAATAGCCACATCACAACTGCTTAAACCACACAGAATTGTGGTCCAGCTAAGTTGACACACAGTTCCAACTGTCACACTGAGTGAGTGCCTCCAGCAGTGCATCCATTTGTTGAAACATCTCAAAGGATATTCCGTCAATTCCTAGAGCTGTGATCTTCACCAATTCTTTCAGTGCAGCTTCAACTTCTTCCTTCAATACCATTGGTTCTTGAACATATGCCTCCTCCTGAAATGGATGAAGATCAGCTAGTTCTTTTTGGTACAGTGACTCTGTGCATTTTTTCCATCTTGTTTTGATGCTTTCTTCATCATTCAATATTTTGCTCATAGAATCTTTCAGTATTGCAATTTGAGGCTTACATTCTTTTTCTCAGTTCTTTCACCTTGAGAAATGCTGAGTGTGCTCTTTCCTTTTGGTTTTCTAACTCCAGGCCTTTGCACATTTCATTATAATATTTGGCATTATCTGCTTGAGCTACTCTTTGAAATCTTTAGTTAAGCTCTTTTATCTTGTCATTTCTTCCATTTGCTTTAGCTACTCTTCACTCAAGGGCAACTTTCAGAGTGTCTTCTGACTCCATTTTGGTCTTTTCTTTCTCATATTTTTATGACCTCTTGTTCTCCTCATGAATGATGCTTCTGATGTCATCACATAATTCTTCTGGTTTTCGGTCATTGGTGTTCAATGCATCAAATCTATCCTTTAGATGGTCTCTTAATTCAGGAAGGATATATTCAAGGTCATATTTTGGCTCTTGTAGAGTTGTTTTAATTGTCTTCAACTTCAAGCTAAACTTGCATATGAGAAGTTGATGATTTGCTCCACAATCAGCTCTTGGTCTTGTTTTGGCTTATGTTATTGAGCTTTTCCATCTCCTCTTGCCACAGATGTAGTCAATCTGATTCTTGTGTACTCCATCTGGTAAAGTCCATGTGTATAGCCATCATTTGTGTTGAAGAAATGTATTTGCAATGAATAAGTCATTGTTCTTGCAAAATTCTATCATGTGATCTCCAGCATTATTTCTGTCACCAGGACCGAATTTTCCAACTCCCGGTGATTCTTCTTTGTTTACAACTTTTGCATTTCAATCACCAGTGATAAGCAACATATCTTGATTGCATGTTCGGTCAATTTCAGACTGCAGAAGTTGGTAAAAATCTTCAATTTCCTCATCTTTGGCTTTGGTGGTTGGTACGTAAATTTGAATAACAGTAGTATTAATGGATCTTCCTTGTAGGCGTATGGATATTACCCTATCATTGATAGCATTGTACTTCAGGACAGATCTTGAAATATCCTTAGTGATGATGAATGCCATGCCATTCCTCTTCAGACTGTCATTCCCGGCATAGTAGATCATATGGTTGTCTGATTCAAAATGGCCAAAACTGGTCCATTTCAGCTCATTAATGCCTAGGATATCAATCTTTATGTGTTCCTTTTCAACTTCCATTTGACAACTTCCATTTTTCCTAGATTCATACTTTGTACATCCCATATTCTGATTATTAATGGATATTTGCAGCTGTTTCTCCTCAATTTGAGTCATGCCAAGTCAGCACATGGAAAAACTTACTTTACCCATGTCATTAAGGTTGGTTGTACTCTGATGAGAAGCTCTTTCCCAGTCTATTTTGAGTGCCCTCTGACCCAAGGGGCTCGTCTTCCTGCATTGTGTAAGACAATGTTTCCAAGTTATTCATAAAGTTGCCCAGTAATGTATCAGACAGTGTTTCTATGCTATCCATAAAGTTTCCCTAGCCAATTTTTGAGAAGTGGATGGCATCCTCCTTCTTCATAGTCTGTCTTAGTCTGTAAGCTGTACTGAAACCTGTGCACCATGTACAACTCTGCTGGTGTCTGAAACACCAGTGGCACAGCCTTAAGCCTCACAGCAACATACAAGCCCCACACATGGCAAACTGACAGACAAGTTTGTCTCTCTTAGCTGTTGGAAACCTCTGCACCCTACCTTTACGTAATTCCTACATAGAACCTGCCACTTTGTTGGCCCTGACTGCTCTTTCCCTTTCCTGGCTCTAGGGGGTTGAGGAGTGTAAAGTTTTGGCCCCTCTACTTTACCAAGCATGATATACTTCTCCAGGGAATGGTCCTTTTTGACCACATGACCAAGTAGGTGAGAGGAAGGTTCATTTCCAAGGAACATTCCAGCTGCACTTCTTCCAGGACACATTTGTTCATTCTTCTGACAGACCATGGTATTTTCAGTATTCATCACCAACACCACAATTCAAAGACAACAATTCTTCTTTAGTCCCCCGTATTCATGCACACCTTTTATATGCGTATTATGTGGTTGAAAAATACTGTGGCTTGGGTTAGGCACACGTTAGTCTTCAAATTGAGATCTTTGCTTCTTAACACTTTAAAGAGATCTTTAATTAATTTATTTAATTTTGCTTTGGGTGCAAATTTACAAAACAAATTTGCTTTTCATTTAACAGTTCATGCACATTTGATTTCATGCCCCGATGACCATCCCCAACCATAAAAATCCTCTCCTCCCCTCTCCTCCGTTTGACTACCTCACCTCTGTGCCCTTCTTAACTATGCATTTCTATCTGTCCCTCTATGTGAATGCTGCCCCTCTGGTGTTTCATGGCTGATTAATCTAAGGGGTGAATCTCCCTAGAGTAGCTAATGGGTGCATTGCCCTGGGGTATGTATTCTGCATGTATGTCTTTCTTCTGTTGGGCTGAGAGCCAATCCATGGAAGTGAGCCCATTTTTAGGCTGGAAGGGTAACCTGGGCCATAGTCTCAGTGGTTCCACTTTTGGAGCACATTTGCCCAATGCAATACAACTTCTGATTTCTTGACTGTTGCTTCCATGGCTGTTGATTGTGGATCTAAGTAAAATGAAATCCCTGACAACTTCAATCTTTTCTCCATTATTGTAATGTTTCTTCTTGCACTAGTTGTGAGTATTTTCATTTTCTTTATGTTGAAGTGTAATCCATAGTGAAGACTGTAGTCCTTGATCTTCATCACTATGTACTTCAAGTCTTCCTCACTTTCAGCATGCAAGTTTGTGTCATCAGTATATCGCAGGTTGTTAATGAGTCTTCCTCCAATCCTGTTGCTGTGTTCTTCTCCATATAGTCCAGCTTTTTGGATTATTTGCTCAGTTTACAGATTGAATATGTATGGTGAAAAGATGCAACCCTGATACACACCCTTCCTGATTTAAACCATACAGTATCCCCTTACTCTGTTCAAATAACAAACTCTTGGTCTATGTGCAGGTTCCTCATGAGCACATCTAAGTTTTCTGGAATTCCCATTCTTTGCAATGTTATCCATAATTTGCTATAATCTTCACAGTCAAATGCTCTTGGATTGTCAATAAAAAACAGGTAAACATCTTTCTGGTATTTTTTTGCATTCAGGTAAGATACACTTGACACCAGCAATGAGATAGTTCATTCTGCATTCTTTTCTGAATCCAGTTTGAATTTCTGGAAGTTCCCTGTCAACATACTGCTGGAACTATTTTTGAATCATCTTCAGAAATATTTTACTTGCATGTGATATTAATTATATTTTTCAATAATTCCACATTGTGCTAGATCACTTTTTTATGGAATGGGCACAAATATTGATCTCTTCCAGTTAATTGACCATGTAGTTGTCTTCCAAATTATTTGCCGTAAATGATTAAGACCTCCAGCACTGCATCCATTTGTTGAAGCATCTCAATTGTATTCTATCAATTCCTGAAGCCTTGTTTTTTGCCATTTTTTTCAATGCACTTTGGACTTCTTCCTTCAATACCATTGGTCCTTGATCATATGTTAGCTCCTGAAATAGTTGAACATTGACCAGTTCTTTTTGATACAGTGACTTTGTTTATTCCTTCCATTTTCTTTTGATGCTTCCTGAATCATTTAGTATTTTGTCCATAGAATCCTTCAGTATTGCAACTTGAAGCTTGAATTTTTTTCTTCAATTCTTTCAGCATGAGAAATGCCAATTGTGCTTTTCCCTTTTGGTTTTAACTCCAGTTCTTTACACATTTCATTATAATACTTTACTTTGTCTTCTTAAGCTGCCCCTTGAAATCTTCTGTTCAGGTGTTTTATCTAGTTATTTCTTCCATTTGTTTCAGCTCCTCTGCATTCAAGAGCAAGTGTCAGATTCTCTTCTGGCATGCATTTTGGTCTTTTCTTCCATTTCTGTCTTTTTAATGACTTTTTGCTTTCTTCTTGAATGATGTTCTTGATGTCATCCCACAACTCACCTGGTGTTTGCTCATTGGTTTTCAGTGCATCAGCTCTGTTCTTCAGATGGATTATAATCAAAGTTATAATTTGGCTATCATGAACTTGTTTCAATTTTCTTCAGCTTCAACTTGAACTTGCATAAGAGCAATTGATGGTCTGTTCCACAGTGAATTCCTGGCCTCGTTTTGGCTGAAGATATTGAGTTTTCTGTCACCTCTTTCCACAGATGTAGTCAATCTGATTCCTGTGTATTCCATATAGTGAGGTCCAGGTGTATAGCCACTGTTTATGTCATTGAAAAAAGGTATTTGCAATGAATATGTCATTGACCTTGCAAAATTCTATCATGTGATGTCTGGTGTCATTTCTATCAACAAGTCTACATTTTCCAACTTCTGATGGTCCTTCTCTGTTTCCAACATTCACATTCCAATCACCAGCAATAATCAATGCCTCTTGACTGCATGATAATCTCTTATTTTAGGTCAGTAGAAAAAGTCTTACTTTATAGTCAGCAATGGACTGTGTGGTAATGAGAGATCCAAACACCAAGCATTCCAAAGGCCTTGGGTTTTTCACTACTTTACTGTGGAAGAGGTAAATGCAGCCAAGCAAGCTACACAAGGTGGATGGAAGAGTTGTGAAACCAATGAAGGCTGTTTCATGAGATGATTCTCAAAGACCCAGTGCCCACTTACCTCTGAAAAAGATCTTGATTGGTGATATTAAAAAAAAAAAATTGAATAATATCACCAAAGACATAATTTTGTGCTGTATGGGAAAATTGAAACGATTGAAATCATAACTGACTAAGACAGTGTCAAGAAGAAGCGTTTTGCTTTTGTAATGTTTGATGAACATGATTCCATACATAGGTTGCTGTTTAGAAATACCATACTGCAAATGGCAACAATTGTGAAGTAAGGAAAGCTCTGTCAAAGCAAGAGATGACTAGTACCTCATCCAGTCAAAGAGACAGAAGTGGTTTTGGAATCTTGGGTAGTAGTTTTGGAAGATGGGTTTGGTGAGAATGACAATTTTGGGGGTGGAAGAAACTTCAGTAGGTGAAGTAGCTTTGGTGGCAGCCTTGATAGTGGTGGATGTGGAGACAGTGAGGATGGTTATAATGGATTTGGTAATGATGGAAGAAATTTTGGAGGTGGCAGAAGCTACAATGATTTTGGCAGTTATAACAATCAATCTTCAAATTTTGGAAACATGAAAGCAAGGTGGCTATAGTGGTTCAAGCAGCAGCAGTAGCTATGACAGTCACAGATGCTTTTAATGACTGCTGGGAAACAAAGCTTAGCAGGAGAAGAGAGCTGGAGAAGTGAGAAAGTATAGGTTACAAGAGATTTGTGAGCACAGTGGAGGCAGGGCCTCACTGCCACAAAGAAGACAGATTTTTTTATAATATTCATGTATGAGCAAAACTACTCGAGGACTGTACTTGTAGTTAATTATATAATACGTTGTTTTAATTTCTGTTCCGTGGAAAGTGTAACATATCCTAACAAAGGGTTTTAACGTAGTTTTGTTTTTTGCTCTCAGGCTGTTGATTGCTAAATGTAATAGTCTGATCATGAAGCTGAATAAATGTCTTTTAAAAAAAAATTGTTGTGAGCAATCATCTCTGATGTGGCAGAGAATCTGGACTAAGGGAAGTATTTGTTAAGTTTTATTCTTTGAGTTTTATTAAAGACTTTACTGTTGCTTTTAAACTGGTGTCACACATTTCTTGTTTTCTACTTTTCAGATTTGCCTAAATTGAGAAGGTTTCTGCATCTACAGAGCCAAACATGGCCCAATCATATTTACATTCTTCTTTGCCTACTTCTTTACCCAGCAGTGGCTCAGTCTTGAAGAGTGTTCAACAGTAAACATAACTCTTTACATAGGCTTAAAGAAGAGGTGACCCAAGCAAATATAACGTGACTCCAAGCCTTTGAAAGCTAATATTTAGCAACCTCTTGTGTTCTTCACTTTCAAAATATTTGTCTCTGGAAATAATGTGAGAATGAATTTGTCAAGGAGAAGTCAAAGTGGACAAAACTCAATACTCAAATGTTTCCCTCTATGGTTGTCTAACTAGGGGCTGTGACTTCCATAGATCTAAGGAAGTGCTGACATCACCTGTGGTTCTTCTACAAACAACGCAGCCTGTAACCTGAGATTCAAACTTTACATCTTAGGAACACCTGGCAGAGAAAAGGGACCTCCAGCTTTTAGTTTAGGGAATGTTTAATGTTGCTATATTAATATTATTTAGACTATTTTTAATTTTGAGTTCTCAAGTTTAACACTTTTTTAAAAAAATAATAAAATTTAGATTATATCATAAAATAAAAATCTTAATTTCACATTTATTCATGTATTTATTTTTTAGTAAATGTAATGTTGAATGCTGAAGAGTTAGGTTAGATAAAGCATAAACTTTATGTGTATATCAAATTTTAAATAATTAAAAAAATGAACGATAGAAAAAGTCCAATGGAATACATTCTTTGAAACAATTAAAGTCTTACTAATGTATAAGAATTTGACAAATTCAAGATTACAAGAAGGTACAGACAATAGGTCAGTTCGTTTTTGCTTTGAAATGCTAACAGAACTCAAAACCATTTTATTTTCTTTATTTTTCATAGGAAACAACCAAATGTTAGTCATATCTTCATGAAGAATTAAAGTTCAAATTTATTACCACTACAGATATAAGCCATAAACTGGTTTATATAAATAATATGCAGTAATTTATTAATTCAACAGATCTTTATTGAACACATACTGTGTGTTAGGTTTTGTGCAAGTGGTTTGAGTAGAGTATTGAACACAGCAGATAAATTCTTCTTCGGCATTGATGGGGAAACATAAATAAGTGTACCACCCAAGACAGCCAATGCTGGGAGAAGAAAAGGGATCACTGACCACTCAATCTATGCTAGAGCATCAGGGAAGTGACACTCAAGTGAGTTATCTAGGCTGTAAGTTTTTAGGAGGTAACCAGGTGAAGGGGGAAGTGTTTCCATTAGTTATTTCTTTCTCTCAAGGGACTTAATCCAACTTCACAATTAAGTTGGGTGAATTAATAAGGAGGCGTCTTTATAGAGAGGAGCTTGGCATTGTTGTGCCAGGCCCTGCTGTAGCCCAAGAGGCATGTTTAAGCCTAAGAGAGAGAAGATAGAGGGTACAAATGGAACCACATTCCAAAGGCAGAGGGTGAGAGAGATTTACATCCTCATAGTGCTCTTTTGCAAAGTTGGAAAGTAGGCTGCATTGTAGATGCTTGTGTCCAAAGGGGATTGGAGAATTCAGTCTTATCAAGGCTGATTTGTGATCTGGTGATCAGAACAACATAGTGGACTTATCTTTTCTTCAGTGCACCTCAACAAGTGGTAAGAGTCTGATGAGCTTGGTGCAGCCAGCAATTGGGAACTGGGAAGAATTGATTGTGAAAAAGGTAAATAATTCTTTACAGTATAGAGAGGATTATATAAGTAAGGCCATGTAAAGTGATTAGTAAATGCCAGAAAGGCTGCCATTTATGGTTGTCTAGTTTTGGCACTACACAGCTCTGGGCAGGGATCAATTTGATGTCGCTCTGCCGAGTTATGAGTTCAAAAATCTACACAATCATATATGTCAGTTTGAGCAGCTGCATAGTAAAAGTGGTAACTGGTAACCATTGTGATGATGAAGAAGCACAAGCCTTGTATCAAGAGTAGGAAAAACACAGTGGAAAAGAAGGAAGGCTGTGACTGGGAAGTGGATGTGTGCAGGAAGATGTCCAGGGCACAACTCAGTCATATCAACATTGAGCTAGAGCAGTATGATGATATTCAGGCCTCACTGGCTGGTGGATCTGGGCCTAGCTCAAGAACTGTGTGGAACTGACAGAGATGTTCTGATGGTCCTATAGACTGATAGACCTCAGTGCCTGTCTCTGGGAAATTTTTGCTTTTTTTCCCCTAAAAAATTGTGGCAGACATTGAAGATTTCTATGGAGCTTTTAAGTTCTAATAGATGAGGACATTGTGGAATTGGGAAGCTTGGCTACTGACACATTTGACTTTATGGAGGGCATCCAGACCCAGAAGGTAACCCTTGTGAGCCCAATGTCAGTTGCACCCAACTGAGAGGTTTCACAAAGCCGCTACCATCATGAGCACTTTGTTGTTGGAGCTGGCAAGTTACCAAAGAGACTTGCAGCAGTTGCATTAGGTGGCCTGTGTCTAATGGCCTAGCTGGCTTCTTTTTCAGGTATCAGCAGGACTTTTCTTGCAAAGCTCTTATTTCATCAAATTATTTCACTTCCAGAACAAGTTCACAATGACGGTGAGGAGAAAAGATAAAAAAAAAATTAAGAAAATCAATCACGATAAACTCCCAAACATTTTTTTTTTTTTCAATGCATTCTTGGATTAAGGAAAATGCTTTGTCAATTAATCTGAGAGGGTGGGAAAAGAAATCAGATATATGTGTTGCTTCTATCACAGGTCATTTTTCATTGTAATATCACCTTCCTCTCCACTGAGCTTTCTGAAAAAAAAAAAAAAAAGAAAAGGAAAGAAAAAAGAAACATTACTCTTGCCGAGGTACTGATATTGTGTGTATCTGTGTGTATATTTAAAATTCCGAACAGCATTGATCATTTGAAAGGAAACATGACCTTTTGAGATTATAAGACCTTGTAAAGGAGACTCTTTATACAACAGTTCTAAAAAGCAATAAGGAAGATAATAGTAATCTTAATTTTATTGCCCTAAAAATATCTTAGATTTTATCCAGTTTACTGCCTTTATTTAAAAACTAAGAAAATCTTTAAAACATTTAATAAATAGAAAGAAACTGACGATTTCAGACAATGTTAGGGGATGGCTACTCATGCTTCAAAATGCATCTTTTACATAAACCAGGAAGTTCCAGAGAAAGAAAAGGCTGTTAATTTTATATACGGTAGATCTCAGAAGGAGAAAGAGACTTCTGAGGGGTCTGAGAATAGGAGGTATTGGAAACAGTTCTTCATAGGTCACTCACATTTCTGCACATCTTATGAGAAGAAGTACTGTCTTTATTCTGGTCTATCATTTCAATAGCAAACAGTCTTGGAAGAAAGAGCTAGTGTCTCCTTCTGGAGCAAAGGGCAGACATGCCCTTTGTTACCAAACCACATGGCAGGCCATTAACTTAAGTCCATTATAAGTCCCAGGGTCAGCTTATAAGATTCAGGTTCCCTAAACTCAGGGTACCTCTTATGTAATACACCCCACTATGTGTTCGGACAGTCACCTGGCCCCATCAGCCCTGCCATGATGGGACTTGTGGGCAGGGGAAATTAACACAAATATTTTGGTCTTCACCATCTTGAGAAATCAAATCTTTTGTCTCTGTTTGCTGCCAGCATTCATGAAACTGTGACAATAGTTTGCAACTTGGATAAAATCTCAGACTCTTCTCCTTTGATGGTCAGAGTGAGGGCCAAAAGAAGGAATTCTGATTTACAATCTGGTTCTATTGTGTTAGCTTTTTGATATGTTATTTGCAAAATGTTGCCTTCTTCCCAAAGAATGTTTTTCAACACACACATACACACACACACACACAATGTCCAAGACTCAGATAGGCCACAAATTTCATGCTTTTATTGAAAAATAAGTATATTTTAATTTTCCTATGTCTTCAAATCTAACCCTTTTGAAATCAGTTTTTGCTTGTAAGGACATGTCTTTCCTCCACCCTTCCGTCAAGAGGTGTTTATTCAGTTGTCAGGCTTTCAACGCTGACCCTAATGCTGAAGGTATTGCCGTACTGAATAAGAAGGTTCCTCCTATTTTGCTATTCTCCCCGGCAGGCCTGTCGTAAATCTCCTGGACTTCATTTGCCTCTTATCCTCTCTGGCTTGCTGCTTTGTATTAGGAGCAGCAGAATGGAAGCTTTTCTATTTTACTGCCTCAGTCTGCCCATATAGGGACACACGTTTTGATCAACCTGCCTGGTGGCTTACCCTGACCCCATCGTTTCACCCAGGGGCAGCAAGGTTTAACTTCAAGGAGCAAAAGAAAATCAGAGCTGCCAGACTGAGAAAAACAAGGGCTCTTGAGGTGATTGCAAGGATCTTCTAGGAACGAGGGAAGATTGGATTGTGCACAGGGGAACGTGCTCATTGGCATTAAAGAAATATCTTACTCAAGCAACATGTACCAGTCCAGGCTAATAAACACTTAAACCACAGTCTCAAGAACAGGCAATAATTCAGTCTCTTGAACCCCAAAGCAAAAGAATCATACTAATGACCACTAGCTTTGGAATCTCTTCCGACCTTTCAATTTCAATTTTGAACAAGAGTTCACTTCTATTTTTCTGTCTCCCCTGGCTCTCTTGGGAGCAAAAACATTTAATAAATAAGAAGAAACAGAGGATTTCAGATGATGTTAGAAAATGGCTATTGATGCCTCAAAATTCACCTTTTACATAAGCCAAAATGCTTTATCAAAAGAAAAGTTAGTAACTTTTAGATACTGCAGTAACTTTATCATTTTACATGTAATTTTTCTCCCCAAAATGATTGTCTGTTACTTTAGCAAGGAAAAAGAGACTGTTCATATATTTTTAAAAATCATTGTTAATTCCTTTTCCCAAAGGGATATTTAATAGATATTGGTAGCTTGGGTGGCACTGCAGGACAAACAACGTTCAGGGCTTTCCAGGGTACCCCGACAAAATCCCTTCAGGGACTTTTTGCTTGCTTCTCAATGGCAGCCCACCTTCTTTCCTCTCTGATAGGTGGGAAGTTTCTGGAACCCAGGGCAATAGGATGCTTGAAGGGTCACACATAACAGCCACAAAGATCTTCTGGAGTTCAGATTGTCCAATTGAAATGGGACCCTTTGAGATTCTCAATTGCCTCAGGTGCTCTTATTTCCCACAAGGCCATAGCTTTATGAACACACCATTTTTGCTTCTATGTATAACATTGTCACATCAGGACCATCTTTCAACATGTGCAGTAATGCTTTCCCAGGAGATCTAGCCTTCCCTCTCCTCCCCAGCCCTGTCACTCCCTCCAAGAGAAGTGCATTAGAATGTTGAAGGATATAGATACAAAAATGCTCCCAGGGATCTCTTCTCACTTTCTGTCCTTCTCCTCCTCTCTGCCATCAACACACATGCACATGTACATGCACATACACATGCACACACAGATATCTGAGCACACACACATACACCCCCACACATGCATACACATACACACATACATGCAAACACACATATAAACACACACACAGAGCTCTTGCATTCCAAGCATTTCTGAAGATGAAACTGAGGTTATACAGGACCTCTCGTGGTTACACTGGTTTTGTGATTAACGGCCTCTCTCCCTCACATTTCCTGGTTAAAACCCCCTATGTAAGATTTTATGGAATCATCATTTGGAAAGGAATGCAAACTGTTATGATTTAATTTCTTCTTCTTCTTCTTCCAGACAAGGAATAGTTTAAACTATGTCTCATGTGAGTTCAAGTTTTATAACATCATCTCTAGAGGTCCCTTGAAAGAAAAAGCATTATGTTAGAAGTTATCAGTGTGCTTTAACTAGAAACTATTTCATTAGCACCTAAGTTGGAGAATTGTTGTTGTTGTCAGTTGCTGTCAATTTGGCTCCATGTCATGGTGACTCCATGAACAACAGAATGGAAAACGTTGCTCAGTCTTGTGCCATCTTCACAATTATTGGTATACTTGAGTCCATTGCTGTGGCTACCGTGTGTTCTGAATATCTTTCAAACTAGGGTGCTCATATTCCAGCACTGATAGCACACGATATTCTGTTGTGATCCATAGGATTTTAATGGGCCAGTTTTCAGAAGTAAATAGTCAGGCATTTCTCCCTAGGATATATTAGTTTGGGAGATATGTTGAGAACTGTCTACCATGAATGACCTTGCTAATGTAGGTAGTCCCCAACTTAAGAATGGTTTCCAGTCTGATGACTCCATTGCAAGTCCATTGTGATATAAGTTGAATACCTCTTTTATTTGTTTATTTATTTTAGTTTTCATTATCATTGCCTTTTATTATTATTATCTTTATTAAATCTGATATTTGAACATCTGAAAGTAAACACCTGATAATTATAACATCAGAAAATTAAATGCTATAGCGTTGTATGTTGTTATGTGCAGTAGAGTCATTTCTGACTCATACTGTCCTTATGTACAACAGAATGAAACACTGCCTAGTTTCATGCTCCCTGTTGTACCAGGTACCAGAGCCCATCGCTGCAGCCACTGTGTCAATCCATCTTGTTGTGATGCTTTCCCTCTTTCATTGACCCTCCACTTTACCAAGCATGACATTCTTCTCCAGATAATGGTCCCTCTGGTGAGCATGATCAAAGTAGGTGAGACAAAGTCTGGCCATTTTCACTTCCAAGGAACATTCCAGCTCTTCTTCTTCCAGGACAGATCTGTTAGTTCTTTTAGCAGTCCACAGTACTTTCAGCATTCTTCGCCAATACTACAACTCAAAAACATCAACTCTTCTTTGGTCTTCCTTATTCATTGTCCAGTTCTCACTTGTGTATGAGGCAATTGAAAATACCATGGCTTAGGTTAGGCACATCTTAGTCTTCAAGGAGATATCTTTGCCTCTCAGCACTTGAAAGAGGTATTTTGCAACAGCTTTGCCCAATGCAATATGTCTTTTGATGTCTTGACTGCTGCTTCTATTGGTGTTGATTGTAGAACCAAGCAAGTCTTTGACAACTTCAATCTTTTCTCCATCTATTGTGATGCTGCTTATTGGTCCAGTTGTGAGGAATTTTATTTTATTTTATTGAGGTGTAATCCATACTGCAGACTGTAGTCTTTAATCTTTATCAGAAAGTGGTCTGAGTCATCCTCCCTTGCAGCAAGCAAAGTTATGTTGTCTGCATATCACAGGTTGTTGATGAGTCTTCTTCCAATCCTGATGCCACTTTCTTCTTCATATAGTCCAGCTTCTTGGATTATTTGCTCAGTATACAGATTAAATAAGTATGGCAAAAGGACATGACCCTGACACACTCCCTTCCTGATTTTAAACCATGCAGTATCCCCTTGTTCTGTTTGAAAGACACCTTCTGGTCTATGTACAGGTTTCTCATGAATACAATTAAGTGTTCTGGAATTCCCATTCTTCTCAATGCTATCCACAATTTGTTATTATCCACACAATTGAGTGCCTTTGCAGAGTCAATGTAACACAAGTAAATATCTTTCTGGTATTCTTTGCTTTGAGGCAAGATCCGTCTGACATCAGCTGTGAAATCCCTCATTCCACATCCCCTTTTGAATCCAGCTTGCATTTCTGGAAGTTCTCTGTCAATATACTGCTGCAACCATTTTTAAATTATTTTCAGTAAGATTTTACTTGTATGTGATATCAATTACCATGGAGATAATGCTACATACATTGTATGTGGTACATATTATTAATGATAAAATGTACCAAAAAGAAAAAAAAAAAAAAACTGATCATAAGTGTGTTTTGTCATAACTTGAATACATCATAAGTTGGGGACTACCTGTAATTGATATACTGGTGGCATAGCTTCTAGCATCACAGCAACCTGCAAGCCACCAAAGTTTGATAAACTGACAGATGAGTGGTAGAAGTACCTAATTATATTACCTTAAATATACAAAGCAGAAGATGACAATAGATACATCACACTAAAAGATGAGTGGAAACTGGAGTATTAACATGTCCAAAAGAATGTTGAAGGAATATGTATCCTCCATAAAACTTAATCCTCATGGCAAGCTCTGCCCTATGGCATCTATATAATATCACATTATATGGCTAAGGCACCAGGAGCAATATCAAGCAAATTTTATAATGAAGACATCCTTTCTAGGCTTAACCCAATTTCTTCTGTTGTCACCTACTCCTACTTTCTCCCTTTCTAGCCTGTCAATAGAGAATAACAGGCTGTCTTCTCAGAAGTTATTAAGTTTGTGAAGTGGGAGCTTGTTCTTGTTCAATTCTGATTCTTCCTAGGTCCTTTATCAGAATAGGTGAGCTCCCTACCAATTACCTGCATCTGAGTGTATTGGCCAGGGGAAGGCTGACTAGATGACAATAATTCTATTGTGTTTGTGTGTGGGGGGGTGGAGTTACCACCAAAAGATGTCTCTGCTGGGACTTTCAGATTTAATTCACAATCAAAGGTCATGGTATTTCAATAAGAAGTCCTGGAACACTTCTAGAAAAAGTCTCCTTGGGTACATTATTTACAATTAGTCCTCTGTAGTTTACACTTATAGCATGCCATTATTTACATTATAGCAGTTTTCTGTCTGCTTCAATCTTCTTTGAATATATTACTGCTAACAGAAATCAATACTGTAATTAAGGTTTGTATGGTCACCTCTTCTGCAACACTGTCAGAAATCATAGCACTTCTTTGATTCACTATTTTTTTTTTCTTCTCTATCCTTTCTTTCTCAAAATCTGTTCCTGTATGATGATGACTAAATGGACTTTACCAAGATTGGTCTCCTCTCTTGTTCCCCTCACTGCCTAAATGACATGTTATGTTAGACTACCTTTCTTATTATAGTTTAGCCTTTAAGATCTACTTCATTTATCACCTTTATATCACATTATTTTCCCCAGTTCACAGTATTTGGCTTAAATGCCACTACACTGCCGTTCAGTCGGACCCACTTCATAGCGACCCCTCCTTGGGTTTCCAAGGTGGTATCACTACAAAAGTAGATTGTCAAACCTTCCTTCTGAGCAGTGGCTGGTGGGTTTGAACCACCAGCCTTCTGATTAGCAGTCAAATGCTTCAGGCACTACACCACCAGAGCTCCTTTAAATGTCACTACCAGTGAGAAATTCTCTAGTTCCTTCTGGTGCCTTTTCATGATAATATTAAGAGATGCTATTTTATGTTGAGTCAAGTTTAGGCCTCCTTATATCTTAAAATCCACCACACCTCTGTCAGTTTGTCTTGCTGTGGTGGCTTGTGCATTGCTATGAGGCTATGCCACTGGTATTTCAAATAATAGCAGGGTCACTCATGGTGGATGGGTTTCAGTGGAGAGTCCAGACAAAGAGGGACTGGAAAGGAGGACAGGGCCATCCATGTCTGAAAATACCTAATGAATAGCATTGAAACACTGTCTAATATGTTGCTGGAGAAACTTATGCATAACTTTGAAACATTGTCTGACATAGTGCCAGAAGATGGGATGCTCAGGTTGGAAGGCACACAAAATATAGTGGGGAAGAGCTGCCACCTCAAAATAGAGTCAACCTTAATGAGTGAATGAAGAAAAGCTTTCAAGATCTTCATTTGCTGATGGGACATGACTCAAAATAGGAAGAAACAGCTGCAAACATCCATTAATAATTGAAACATGCAATGTGTGAAGTATGAATCTAGGAAAATTAATATTCTGAGATCATCTGAAGAACAGATTTGACACACTGAACATCAGAGACTGAAGACCAGACAAGTTGTGGGATGACATTAAGAACTTAATATGTGAAGAAAGTAAAAGGTAATTTAAAAGAAAAGGCCAAAATGGAAGTTATAAGGTACTCTGAAACTTGCTCCTGAATGGATGGTAGCTAAAGCTAAAGAAGAAGTGACAAAATATAAGGACTGAAAAGAAGATTTCAAATGGCAGCTTGAGAAAACAAACTAAAATATTAAAATGAAATATGCAAAGAACTGGAGCTAGAAAACTAAAAGAGAAGAACATGCTCCATATTTCTCGAGCTGAAAGAACTTAACAAAAAATTCAAGCTTTGAGTTGCAGTATTGAAAGATTATATTGGCAAAATATGGAATGATGCAGGAAGTATCAAAAGGAGATTGAGGGAATACACTATACCAAAAATAATTGGTTGATGTTCAACTATTTCAGGAGGTAGCATATGATCAAAAACCAGTGGTACTGAAATAAGTCCAATCTCCACTGAAAGAATTGGCAAAAAACAAGGCTCCAGGAATTGACAGAATATCATTGAGATGTTTCAACAAAAGGATGCAACACTAGAGGCACTTGCTCATTTATGCTAAGAAATTTGGAAGATAACTGCTGGCCAACTGACTGGAAGAGATTGATATTTGTGCCCATTCCAAAGAAAGGTGATCCAATAGAATATGGAAATTATTGAACAATATCATTTACATCACACACAAGTAAAATATTGCTGAAGATAATTCAAAAATAGCTGCAGCAGTATATTGACAAGGAACTTCCAAATTCAAGCTGGATCCAGGAGAGAATGTGGAATGAAGAATATCTTATTGCTGATATCAGATGCATCTTGGCTGAAAGCAAAGAATACCAAAAAGATGTTTACCTGTGTTTTATTCACTATGCAAAGGCATTCAACTGGATGGATTATAACAAATTATGAATAACATTGAGAAGAATGGGAATTTCAGAACATTTAAATGTGCTCATGGGGAACCTGTACATAGATCACGAGGCTGTCATTTGAACAGAAGAAGGGGACACTGCATGGTTTAAAATCAGGAAGAGTATGTATTAGGGTTGTATCCTTTCATCATACTTAGTCAATCTGTATGCTGGACAAATAATCTGAGAACCTAGACTATATGAAGAAGAATTTGGTATCAGGATTGAAGGAAGACTCATTAATAATCTGCAAAATGCAGATGACACAACCTTGGTTGCTAGAAGTTAAGATGACTTAAAGCACTTACTAATGAAGATCAAAGACTACAGTGTTCAGTATGAACTACACCTCAACTTAAAGAGAATGAAAATCCTCACAACTGGCTCAATAAGCAACATCATGATAAATGGAGAAAAGATTAAAGTTGTCAGTGATTTCATTTTACTTGGATCCACAATCAACAGCCGTGGAAACAGCAGTCAAGAAATCAGATGTCGTATTGCACTGGACAAATCTGCTGCAAAAGACCTCTTTAAATTGTTAAGGAGCAAAGATGTCACTTTGAAGACTAAGGTGTGCTTATCTGAAGCCATGGTATTTTCAATTGCCTCATATGCATGTGGAAGCTGGACAATGAATAAGGAAGACTGAAGAAAAGGTGATGCTTTTGAATTTGAGGTCAGCAAAGAATACAGAAAATACCAAGGTCTGTCAGAAGAATGAACAAATCTGTCCAGGAAGAAATGCAGACAGAATGCTGCTTGGAAGTACAAATGGCCAGACTTTGTCTCACCTACTTTGGTCATGTTGTCAGAAGGGACCATTCCCTGGAGAAGAATATCATGCTTGGTAAAGTAGAGGGCCAGCAAAAAAGGGTAAGACAACCGATGAGATGGATCGGTGCAGTGGCTGCAACAATGAGCTCAAGCATAGCAAGGATTGGGAAGATGGTGTAGGACAGGGCAGTGTTTCATTCTGTTGTACATAAGTTTGCTATAAGTCAGAGGTGTACCTAACAACAACAACAACAACATATCTTAAAATAAAATGACATTGCATTGGGTAAATCTGCTGCAAAAGATTGCTTTAAATTTATGGGGAACAAGGATGTCACTTTGATGACTAGGATGCCCCTGGCCCAAGCCATGATTTATTCATTAAATAGCCTCATATGTGTGCAAAAACTTGACAGTGAAAAAAGAAAAAAGAAGACAAAAGAAGAATTGATGCATTTGTAGTGGTGAAGAAGAATATTGAATATACCATGGACTGTCAGAAGAACGAATTAGTCTTAGGAGAAATAAAACTGGAAAGTTCCTTAGAACAAGGATGGCAAAACTTTATCTTGCTTAATTTGGACATGTCATCAGGAAGGACCAATTGGTAAGAAAGGACATTCTGTTAGGCAAAGTAAAGAGTCAGCACAAATGAAGGAGACACAGTAAGATGGATTTTTCCATAGCCATAACAATGGATTCAAACATACCAAAATAGTGAAGAGTTGATGCAGGACTGGGCAAACTTTTGTTCTGTTATACATTAGGTTCCATGATTCTGAGTTGACTAGACAGATGCAAACAGCAACAAGTATCTTCTACATCATGATTCTAATTGTACTTTTTCTGTTTTGTATGTTTGTTTGTTTGTTTGGAAACGAATTGCATGCTTTGTTCTTATTATGATTAAATTTGATCTACTGTATTTAATTATTCTTGAATCTAATAGAATTACAAGCAACCATCAAATGAATTGGTTGTTTTTCCCAAATTTATTTTATTTGCAACTTGTTCAACATAAAATCAACTTCTTCATTTTTGGGTGAATAAAATTGCTGATCAGAACAATTCTGAGAGCAGACTTTAGCATAGATTTGGGGCTGTTCAGCATTGCTGAGACCCATTGTGAATGGATGCTAATTGCATAGAGATGTCTGAAATGAGAGAGAAAGAAATACACTAATGATGTTGGAATGGTAGGGTCCAGCAAGCTGGGACTTCTGAGTTGGTGATCCTAGGACTATGGGAAGAAAAGTCTCCCTTTCCATTATTTATAGGAGATTGAAATAGGGACTTATTTAAGATTAGCAGCATGCCAGTTGAACTCTAGGAGGCATCTAGATTCTTAGAGCCACAGAATCATAACCCTAATTTAGCACTTTCAGAGTATAATTATAGCATGTCAGCACAAATGCTTTGCAAAATGAAAGACAAAAAAGTTTTGTACATGCTTGGTTAGACAAAGTTAAGCAGACTTCTTTATTGCTTAACTCCTAAAAGTTTTTAATAAACAGTTATTCCAAGTACATCCCTTACATGCATATAAATCATGCTTAAATTACAATTTTTGAAGCACCTTGGAAAATATTATTTATTTGCAAAAAGTTATACCTATCAAGACTGGAACTAGGGTAAAAGGAGTGAGACACTTATACTTGTATGACCTTGAGAATGAGTGTTCCTTAAATTTTGTAGCCTAGATGCCTCCCTTTCTTCACCCTAGTCCAAATCCTGCACCTAAACTCTGGTGTAAACTAGTCAGGGAGGGGCTTCTGGGTTCACACATGAAATCATGCCACAATGTGCCTGCTCCAATTACTCAAATATTTCCTGAAGAAATAAATTCAAAGGGAAGAGATGTTTTCCCTGACTACCAGCATCAGGCAACCGATATCAAGAGAGTTGTTCTGTCAGTGAGTACTAATTCACACTCTGTGGGTGTGTGGACACATGCATGCATGCATGTACACACACAAACACATTATCGCCAAAGGTGTCTGGAATCTCAACCTGTGGTCTTTCCTTGGCCCATCCCAGCTAAACACTGGTGCACCTGAAAGACAGTGTTGCTCAGCCTCCACATGGATTCTGCATCGTGTCAGGGTACTTGACTCCGACAATGATCTGAGGAACTATTAGAACCCTGGGCTCAAGCTAGGAGACAGGATGCCCTTGGCTTCTACTTCTTCACCATTGGATGGTGATCCTTCAACAGGTGCTGCTTCATGGCTGTAGGACCCTGTGTCTGGAACAAGCTCCCACAGCTATAGTTCCCCAAACTCTGACAACCTCCACATAACCTGTCCATTTTTTTCCTGATTTCTGCATGTCTAGTGGAAACATCTCCTGGAGAGTTAAACTTCATAACAAAAGCCAAAGTAAAAATAAAAAAGACACTGCATCTTCACTCTACTAAGGTTGACAGTTCCTTCTGCTTCCCAGCTTTTCATTGTTCTACTCCCTTTAAAATAAGATTAGCTGAATTCATTTTTCTTGTGATTCCCAATGGTCCTACTACCTGAATTTCTGAGTTAATAGTATAAGCAGCAAATGTGTTGAGTGTGCCTGTTTACATAATGTGTATTTGTCCTGTTTAAATTTTATATATGATCAACCATTCTCAGAAGGTTGTAATGGACCATGTTCTCATCAATGTCACATTGCAGGGACACAATGTAAGATTGTTCAATTCTCAATTAAAAGTACCATATTGGGAAAGAGTCTCTTTAAGGTGTCATGGGTAACAAACAAACAAACAAAAAATATGACTCCTTCTGGGATAGCTATTGTAGTATTTATTGCTGCTTCTGACCCATTGGTGCCAGCTGTTACACACCAAATAGGAAGTGTGCTCTCTGAACTGAGTGTCAGCATCAGCAATCAGGCTGAGAGCTCTCATATTCCATGTAAATAGGTTAAATAAAAATTTTACATATACTGAAACTATCTCAACTAGATGCTATCATGAAGCCCAAAACTAAGACAGATATCCTTCCAAAAGACTCAGCAGAAAGGAACTCATGGAAATACTAGCTAGTCAAAAAAAAAAAAAGAAAAATGATAGACACAATCCCAGGATGGAAATAATGGGAAATGCAAATTTCATTCAACTAAATCAGAGGAAGCAAAGCAGGAATGGGACAAATATTTTCATTCATTGTTTTTGCTTTTTCAGTATCATAAGTAAGTAATACTCAAGATCCTGGGAGCTCTGGCAGCCTAGTGCCTAAGGCACTTGACTGCTAACCAGAAGGCTGGCGGTTCAAAACCACAAGCCACTCCTCGGAAGGAACGTTGGGCAATTTCCTTCCATAGTGATACTGCCTCAGAAACCCAAGGAGGGGTCACTACGAGTCAGGTCTGACTCGTCGGCACATGACAACAACAACAACAACTCAAGATCCTGAAGGGAAAAGAGACAAGTAATCAAGCCTGGATCCTTCTAAATAGGCCTCATTACACTGATTTGGAAATGCTTCTGATTCAAAGACAAAATTTTTTCATAGGTTGAAAGTTGCTCTAACTTCAGTCTTGGAAATAAAATGTTTATAAGGAAAAGAACATATCAAATATTTTATCATCTATGAAACTGAATTATTGATCTTGAGGCTAATAAATTGTCCAGAATTAGAAAAAACAGGTAGTAATTCAGAGGGAGGGAGTTAGTTAATTTTCATTGAGTTTGTTTCTTGCCAAAAAAACTGGTGATAGTAAATTTTTTAGGTGACCTCTTTCATGTTTGCTTTCTGCATCTCTCTGTTAGACAAATCCAAGTTAGCACATGGCACTGGAAAAAGTGACTAAATGAGCTCTGTGTGTGGGTAATGATCCATTACATTTATGACATCCTGTGAGTGGTGCTGCCTGTTCACTTGCAGATGTCATTGAATTTTGATCACTGTTATCCCAGTGGAACTGATTAATTCATCTTAAAGAAGAAGAAACTAAGATAAATCAAATTAGTAGCACAATAAGACATCAATTGTTTAAATTTAGATGGGGAAGCCAAGATGAATTAGTGAAGATATCAATTATAATGGATTGAGAGAGACATTTAGTAATACAGGGTAATAGAATCTGTTTTTATTGTTTGTTTTACCAAAGAATGACTATATTGAATATGTTTTAATAAATTGTTTAAAAAATTAAAGACAATACAATTGTTGGATATCCATAGATACTCTTAAAGTATTTGAAAATAGTTTTAACTCTTGAAGAATTTAGATACCTTCCCTTTCACATATTTGCATTACTCCCCCCCCCCTTTTTTTTTGTCTTTTTTTTTAAAGAGATAGTCCAAAAGTAAATTGCATTTAGATACTTACTATTCATAGGCGCTCTGGTAGCGTAGTGCCTGAGACACTTGACTGTTAACCAGAAGGCTGGTGGTTCAAACCCACCAGCACTCCTTGGAAGGAAGGTTGGACAATCTACTTCTGTAATGATACCGCCTTGGAATCCCAAGTAGGGGTTGCTATGAGTCAGATACGACTCAATGGCACATAACACCACCACCACCACTTACTATTCATAGAATCGTCCATGAGCCAGCAGCATCAGTATCACATAGGAGTTTATCAGAAATGTTGACTCTTAATCTTCACAGTAGATTACGGAATCATTCTTTTTTATTTTCTTTATTTTCACTTTTTATACTTTACACTGAGAGATCTCTACTGATATGTCTTCAAGTTTATTGTTTATTTTTTCTATCATTTCAAATGTGTTGTCAAGGCCACTAGGAATTTTTTATTTTAGTTATTGTACTTTTCACCCCCAGAGTTTTCATTTTTTTTTTTATAATTTCTATTTCTTTTCATATTCTCTAAATCTTTACCATCATATTTCTCTCTCTCTTTTTATTTTTGACTGTCAGACTTTTCTTTAATTATTTAAGAATTATTTCTTATAGTTTGAATAAATTTATAATATCTTCTTTGAAGTTTTTTTTTCTGCTAAATCTAACACCTGGGAACCCTCAGAGAGTATATCTATTGGTTGGTCACAATTTCTTGTTTTTCTGCATGCCTTGTAATATTTTGTTGAAACTAGACAATTTAGTTAAGTCATGGTAGCAGCTGGATTTTGATTTCTCCCTCCTAACCCCACTGGGGCTAGTTATTATGTATTTATTTCAGTGACTCCTGCACTTGTTTTGTGGTATCTGCTTTCACTGCAGTTTATAGCCTTTAATGTCTCTGCTCCTTGGAAGGAAGACTGGGCAATCTATTTCCATAGAGATACCACCTTAGAAACCAAAGGAGAGGTAGCTATGAGTTGGAACCCACTCGATGGCAGTGAGTTTGTTTTAGTTTGGTAATGTCTCTGCTTATTATTTTCTTATTCCAATTTTTATTCTTAAGACTGCTCATTTAGGGGTTGCTTCTGGGTCAGTGTAGCTTAGTGGTCATACAATTGTTGGTCAGAGGTTGTGCTCAAACATCTTGAGCTAGTAAATCTACTCTTTGCTCTTGGATCTGTATGTGGTTTGGTGCATTAGTTATCTACCATATGTAACAATATCACCACAAATTTAGCAGCTTAAACCACCACACATTTATTGTCCTACAGTTCTCATGGGCCAGGAGTTTGAGCATGGCTTATTAGTAACCTCTACTTCAGGAATGCAATCAAAGAAAACTTTGCCTGATGCTCTATTCACATTTCAAGGAAGAGTCTCTCCAAAGTTTACATGGTAGTTGGTAGAATTCAGTTCTTTGTCTGCTATTGTACAAAGGGCTTCATTTTTCCTTTCTTTCTTTCTTTCTTTTCTGACAACAGGCTAGAGCATGCCTTCAATTCCTTGGTCTATGCGTCTCTCTATAGGGAAGCTCACAAAATAGCAGCCAGTTTCATCAAAGTCAGCAAAGGAGAAAGCCTTCTATCAAGACAGACTTTCCAATCTTTTTTACTATAGCAAAGTAAGAAACATTTGTTACCTTTGTCATATCATTTTTATTAGAAGAAATTCACAGGCTCTGCCTACACACAATGGTGTGTGTAGATGGCAGATGGGGGTGATTAGAAGTCATCTTAGGAAATGCTTTTAAAGTTCAGGGAGTTGAAAAGTGTGCCATGGTTTATACTCTCTGTACTGTGAATCTTTATATTCAGCCAAGGGTAAATAGAACACTAGGTCCTTCTCTGCTTTCTCCTTACCAGGCACAGCCTTGTGCATTGCATAGTCATTCAAGCCACCGGGTATAAGTGGGATCTTAACATAGCCCTCTTTGGCTGTCTTAATCCTCAAATCTCCCTGTAGATTTCTGGCTGGCATGTTGTTTTGTTGCTTTTCATACCCAGTATGGGACTCAGGTTTATATTATCCTTCTTGATAATTTATTACCAAAATCTCTGTAGTTTTCAACAGTGAAAACAGTTTTTCACTTTCTGGTCCAAATACAATCAGTCTGCCTTTGGCAGGTTGCACATTTCCCAATCTTTACGATGCACTGCCTGCCTGATGAGAACTTGTGCTTCACAGAGTTGGTTGTTGGTGATGGTGTGGAGCAGAAATGGAAGTAACTCCTGGCTAAATGTTGCACACTTCACTATTCCTGCCAAAGTACAGTAGATTTTCTTAAATAAATACTTCACAATTTGTTGTATATCTTTAGTCAATTGCAGGTCTGTTAATGGCCGTTTTTTGACAACTTGTCCAGGTTTATCACTGCTTTTAGAAGAAAGAATTTTCCAAGTTCCTCATTCACTGTTATGGAAGACATTTTCCTAAAGCCTACAGAATCAGAAACTGCATTTTAACAAGATATCCATGTGATTTGTAAGCACATTAAAGTCTGAGAAGTAGCAGCGTAGACCATTTTCAGAAATTCTAAATTATATTTAAATAAGTACTGTTGTGAAAGGTTCTCAGAATAACTACTGAGTTGTTCTGCAATTTGTTTCTGTAATATTAAACAGAAAAGGTTACTATTTTGTTCGCATGTTAGGAAAAATTAATATGCATATTGCAGTTATAGCAAATATATTAATTTACTGGTGACACATAGATGGTGAATGTTGGAGTTACCAACATCGTACTCTGTCCTTCATGCCTCTGTTTGGCATTCCCCTGTGTTCTTTGATTTTTCTCTTTTCTCACTTTTCATTGAGTTCTTTGGTGAGTCTTTTGTGGCTTGTTCACTCAGCAAATAATTGTTGAACACTTGCAAATCTATCTACGCCAAAGATAGAGCTATACGTGCACGAGCGAGGTAGGAATAAATTAGACATAAGCCCAACCTGGAAAGAGTTCACTATCTATGGGAGCACAAACTGACATTTAAACACAGTTTTATATTGCAAAGTGTTCAGGGATAGGCTCAGGGCTTTAGGAACAGAAGGGGCTGGGTGTGTGATATGAACTAGGAACCAGGTAACTTGGGTTTTTAGAATTGTGGCTAAAATAAGAATGACAGACACGGGCATTTTCCTATGCCATAGACTGTGTGGTATAGTGTAGGAACCAAAAACAAACAAACTGACTGCCATGGAGTTGATTTCAACTCATAGTGACCCCCATCAGGTTTCTGAGGCCTTAAATCTTTATGGAAGGAGGTTGCCCCATCTTCCTCCCACAGAGTGGCTGGTAGGTTTGACCCACTAACATTCTCGTTAGAAGTCAAATGCCTTAGGCACTGAGCCATCAGAGTTCCTTAATGTAGGAACAATGAGTGTCTATAAACCACCTCAGAGACAATGTTTTATTCCCTTTACCATGGTTGAACTTCCGTGGTTGATGGCTGAATACCAAGCTTGAGTCATATTTTGATATCATAGGATGTTATTGTCATTTTGCTATTGTGCTTCCCTGCACTGATTTTTACGTTTTTTTTTAATTTTTCTTTGAGGGGAGCATTATTTTTACTATAGTCTAAGCCAAACCAAGTCAAAGGGAAATAAATGTGTGGATGAGAATGATTCCTGAAGTAAATCTGTGAACTCTTACTTTTGAAAATAAATATTTTGTAATATATTTAGTAAAGTCAAAAAATAAACAAAAATATAAGAAAATTATTTTTAATTTTAAAATCCAAAATCATTTATTGCCCTCCAGAACAGAAACTGAATTGTTTAGAAGTCTTATGAGATGTAATATAACCTGTGCTTCATATTTCATTTAAAGAAAAATACAACAATATCTCTTTTTGATAATGTAACAATTTACATGCCCCCACAATCATGCACAATCATCACTCCTTCCCAGCCTCTAAGTTTGTGGTTGTGCTAATACACATAATACCTCATGTGTTCACTCCACTTTCCACAGTTTGAACTGATTTCTTAGAAATACTTGGTAAATGGCTCTTTTCAGTTTTTTTTTTTTTTCACCTTGTAAAACCAACCTTGAAGAAAATATACATCTTGCTATGGAAATGGCTGATAGGAGCTTAGGACCTTTGTATACTCAATCATTGTAACTTAATAGCAAATCTAGATTATTATTTTAAGAATATTAATAACTTTTCATTATGGTTAGGTGTATTTTCTGGTTGGTGTGAACACCAACACCATAGAGGAAATATTAAGGATCAATCAACAACATAGATTATTAGAGGGTCAGTTAAAATGCGGGAAACCCTTGATGAGATTGACATACTACCTGGAACATGGAACTCAAATATACCAATGATCCTGAAGATAGTATAGAACCAGGCAACATGTTGTCACCATGCATCAAAGCCAACTCACAAGGGCAGTTAAACATAACAATGACACAAGCTTTGGTGGCATAGTGCCTAAGGCATTTGACTGCTAACCAGAAGGCTGGCAGTTCAAACCCACCAGCCACTCCTCAGAAGGAAGATTGGGCAAAGTACTTCCATAGTGATACTGCCTCAGAAGCCCAAGGAGAAGTCACTATGAGTTGGATCCAACTCGAGAGTGGTAAGTTTTTGTTTGTTTGTTTGTTTTTTAGATTAAGAAGTCAATCTTGTTTGCACAAGTTGTAGAAAATCCAATTTGTTTTGAGCTGAGAGTGTTGCTATAATTTTCAATATGTCATATTGTAGGAAATTGGTACAGCATGTGCCAAGCAGTGTTCAGTGCTTTAAAAACCTCTGACTTTTATTTTCAACATTTTCCCTTGGTTTTTAGAGAAATGTGAAAGTGTTGCTTCACCACAATCTTGAAATGTGTTTAACTGAACTTTCTTACAATGGAAAAATTATTATTCTCTTTCATTCAATGCTCAGGGTACATAAGCAGTCCCCTGAACTTGTACGCCTCAAGATTGTTACATTTGAAAGAAGCCAAAAGAATGCACTATAGAAAGAACATCAGAGAAGGTGGTTGCTTCCATCTGAAATGTATAACTCTATCTCTATCATAAGGAGGTCTGGTGGTGCTGTGGTTAAAGCATTGGGCTCCTAACCAAAAGGCTGACACTGCAAATCCACCAGCTGATCTGCAGGAGAAAGATGAGGCAGTAGGCCTCTGTAAAGATTTACACTCTTGGAAACCCTATGAGTCAGTTCTACTCTGTCCTGTAGGGTTACTTGAGTCAGAATTGACTTGATGGCAGTGAGTTTATTGCTCTCATGGCTACGGTGAGGAGTATAACATGATAGTAAATAATGCAGGCATGGAGTCACACATGGGTCTACATCTTACTTCTACCATTGATTGTCTATGTGATTTAATGCAAATCACTTAACTTCTCTAGGACTCAGTTTTCTCATCAGTAAAGCAGAGATTACACTATTGATTAGTTATGAGTATGGGGATTAAATTATACACTATATATAATGCTTGTAGTTTAGATTCAGACACTTTATCTACAGCCTTAATAAACCAAACCAAACTTACTGCCAGGAAGTTGGATCCAACTCATAGTAACCCCTCCCTGGGTTTTCGAGGCAGTATCACTACGGAAGTAGATTGCCCAACCTTCCTTCCGAGGAGTGGCCAGTGGGTTTGAACTGCCACCCTTCTGGTTAGCAGTCAAATGCCTTAGGCACTATGCTACCAGAGCTCCTACAGCCTCAACAGAAGTTGGCAAATAATGTTTCATAAAGGCAAGTGCACTAATTCACTTATTTTATCCTGGATCTGCCCCTTACTAATTGTATGGTTTTGCCAATGTCACTTCACCTCATTGATTGTCAACTTAAAAACTTAAAAACATTAATAGGTTTTTTTTTAGAACAGTTGTAGGTTTACAGAATAGTTGTGCAAAAGAGTTATTATGTACCCCCTACTCCTCTTAGTGTTTCTCCTATTATTAACATCTTGTATTGTTGTTGTTGTTATGTGCCGTCGAGTCGGCCCCGACTCATAGCGACCCCTCCTTGGGTTTCCGAGGCAGTATCACTACGGAAGTAGGATTGCCCAACCTTCGTTCCAAGGAGTGGCTGGTGGGTTTGAGCCGCCAGCTATCTGGTTAGCAGGCAAGTGTCTTAGCCACTATGCTACCAGAGCTCCCAACATCTTGCATTAGTATAATATATTTGTTAGAATTGATAAAACAATATTGAGACTTTATTATTAGTCACAGTCCAGAGCTTACATTAGAGTTCACTCTGTGTGTTACACAGTTCTATGGGTTTTGACAAATGCATAATGTCATAGGCCTACCATTACAGACTCAGCCAGAATAGATTTCCTGCCCCCCCAAAAATGCTCTGTGCTTCATCTTTTAATTCCTCACCTCCTCTATCCCTGAACTCTTGACAACTATTGGTCTTTATAAAGTCTCTGTAGTTTTACCTTTTCCAGAATATCACATAATTGGAATTGTACAGTATGTAGCCTTTTCAGACTGGCTTATTTTTCTTGGAAATACATGTTCATTGTTGTACAATAATGTCTTTTTGTAGCATTAGAGCTCATTTATTTTTATTGCTGAATAGTACTCCATTCTATGGAAGCACCACAGTTTATTAACCCACTCAACTATTGAAAGACACACTGGTTGCATCCAATTTTTTTGGCAATTATTAATAAAACATCTATATACATCTGTGTGCAATTACTTACTTTTTATTGAAAATATGGGAGTCTCTAAAGCCTGACCAACCTACCTTGATGTCCTGTTTTACCTGCAAATTTCTTCCATGCCTGGATGAAAAAGTAACTTTCTGGAAAAGGAGGACACTGATCAAGAGGCTGGGAGCTGTGGCAGATGTGGAGATACACTGGCCAGGACTGCCCAAGCTGCCCAGTTGCGAGGAGTGAGATTAACTGGCAGCTTGCTATTCTTGGGGATACCCTTGGCCAATGACTAAGTAAGGCAAGCTTAGCTAAGGGCCAACCTTCTTGATGGGCCCCAGCAAATGAGTGTAGTAGGCAGTATTGTGAGCACCTGGCCAGGTACACCCTCAAGAAATTCCTCTAGAGATGGATCTTTGCTTAGATTTGCCCTGTGGGGGCTGGCAGGGATGTCAGATCTCCAAAGAGCTCTTTAACTGCCCCCTGCCCAATCCTACTTCCTTTTCCCACTCACAGATGTCATTCTCCAATAATACCTTTTCATATCTAACTCCACCTTAGTGATTGTTTCCTGGAGAACTCCCAACTGCACCAGGAGCCAAGGGTAAATAAAACCTCAAGAGAAGACAATCGTCAACAGGATTAGGCAGGGTGACTGAGTAGACACTGAGAATGAAATGAAGCAAGAAGGTCAAATGGGAGTGAAATGCAGTAGTAGCTCAGCAACAAGGCTCAGCCAAGACTTACAAGATTTACAGGCGGAAGTCTGAGGGGCGCAGAGGGATGTCTCGAGGGATTCCCAGAGTGGGTCTTCCTCCGGAGAAGCAACTTGTTCAACTAATGTAAAAGTGCTCCCTAAACCCAAAACACTGTGCAGATGCAAGCAATCTTTCATGTGTGTGATAGTGCATTGGTCTGCACTCTGGAGCATCCGGTCACCTTCCTAATAAAGGCAGCCTGATGGAGTTTGCTCTCCACATCCCCAAATCTCAGGAGCAAAGTAGCCAGAGGTTCAGGCCGCAGCCTGAGTCCACTACTAACCTCATTGCCATCAGGGGGCGCCCTAACATCTAGTTAGATTGCTCATGCCCCTGCAATCAGCATCTTGCTCCAGACCTGGGACAAAAGTGTGGTGTTAATGTTGGGGGTGGGGATGGGGAAGGCAGGAGGGATAGACCCCACAGCTGGAGTGGACACAGACCTTTTGTCCTTAAAAGCTGGATGATTCATGCCTAGTCTGTCGTTACACACTTTACACCTAAGAGTTAATATGACAGCAATAAAATTGAGAATATATGGAACAAACACAGAACCTTTGAGGCATGAAAAGTTCAGGGTTTTTCCTCTGTGCTGCCAGCTCTAGCCTCATCTTAAGGAAAAATGGCTTATAGTGTGTATTTCATGACTTGTGTTTATGTGTCAGTAGGTAAGAGTGTAGCATTTTCAGACTTTGCCTCTAATAATTCCATCTCTCTATAGTAGAGAGCCACGAGGAATCTTCTTAAAAATATAGGCAGATAAAATATTAATTGTAGAATAAGAACAGAACAGACTGGTGGCTGTCTCATCTGCCATGTATTTCAAATGGCATTTTATAAAAAGTGAATGGGAAAAACAAATGAGTTGTTTTTGTGTATTACTAGGGAGGCATTATTTTTAGCTGGCACCTATCTTGGCTTCACTATACCCATAAGAACAAGTATGCCTGCATTTTTTTAAAACTGTAATCCTCTTACATTATCATTTTTTACAGATTCTCTCAGTTTAAACATGCAGAGGACAAATTATCTATAAAGGTGGCCCAAAACTGTGATGCCATGTTTTTCCACTATAAAATTATACCTTAGCACTTTCCACTAAGGATGTAAAGCATACAAAAATGCTCAAGTCATAGGGGGAAAGTAAATCTACATTTTAAATCTTAGGAAGTGTGAAAATGTTAAGAGATAACTAAGTTTGCTAGTTTAGAAACATAAGTGTGAGATTTCGCTTTATCACTCATGTTTGATATATATAGAGGGATAGTTAAATGTAAAGATATTGTTATTTATTACTGTATAGACTCCCTAGTTGAATTTATTTCTCACTTGATTTATTTTTTTTTGCTACAACTCGTGCTTTGGTCATATTCTGGGAATGGAAGCCAAATTGTAGAGAGCATCTTGGACATCATAGGCTTTAAAAAGCATAAATTATTCTGAATTCTGACATATTCTCTTCAATGTGAGGTAAATGTGTAAAGTGTACCTTATGAGTAACAGAAGAACATTAAAAAAAAGAGGCAAAACAGTAAACTCAACTTTTGCCACCTTTGCTAATCAGCTATCAATATCTTACCTTCTTTGATGCATCTTTATGATTTTTATCAATTTGAGAACTTAATACTTTGGAACAGGCAGTTACTTACTTCACAGCTGCTGTTTAGTTGACTCCAACTCATGGTGAACCTGTGTGTGTCAGAGTAGAACTGAGCTCCATAGAGTATGAATGGTTGATTTTTAAGAAGCAGATTTCCAAGTCTTTCTTCTGAGAGTCCTCTGTGTAGACTCTAACTTCCAATCCTTTGGTTAGCAGATAACTCTTTGCAGTTGTGCAGGCAAGAGGATGATTTCTGCAAGGGGATATGCCCAGAATCTGTTCTGTTACTGCCAATGAATTCCGTGACTGAATCACTCTGAGTCTCAATTTCCTTATAGTTAAACCAAGGGGATAAAGCTGGGTGGGCTGAAAAAAAGCCTCTTTTGCTCTATTGTTTCATAATTCTCCACTTTTCCTCTATGCTTTTTATTTCTTAATTTTGTACATTTACAAACACAGATAACAACTTTACACAAAACAGGAAGAACTGAAGGTGTCTGACATAAACGAGGAAAGGAACCTAACATGATGTTATGCTTAATCCATGCCACCTTGGGGCAACTGCATTGCTAGGGAGACCCCTCAGGAGCATCTAACACTTGCTAACTTTGAAAGCAACTTTCATAGCATCAAATCCTGAGAGGTCCTGCATGTTCCATAATCCCTTCAAAGGTGGTAGAAGTGGGGTCTCACTTTCATTACTTTGTGTCTAGAATCCAAGAGATTTGCAGCAGTATGAATTTTCTGACAGCAAAATGATTCCCTCTTCCTAATAGGCTTTTCACTTTGCTTTGCTTTGTACTTGTAAGCAGAGATGCACTTGGATTAGCTGGGTCATTTGGGAAAGAATGTCTGACAGATGTACGCTGTATGATTCAGATATTGTTATTGCTGAAGACATACACTTTTTTTCTTTATCTTCAGCAAGTTTGACAGTTGAATCTAAACACATCTTCATTTATTGCAGTGTTTGTTATATTTCCAGATACTTTAAGAGCCCCGACGATTACTGTTTCATGAAGAAAGAGTTTCTTTTTTCTTCAGTAAGCCTTCATAGGCCAATATGGCTCTTCCCCAGTGAGTTCCCTTAGAGTGACTGATAATATATGCTCAATGTGTTCTTTTCTTGCTCATTCTTGAAAGCAACTCTTAGGAAAGGCAGCCAATAGGAGCTTGCAGATGAAGAAAGAACTGTATTTTTCTAGTTTCTTAAGTGAAAAAAATCAATAGTCCCTGAAGGCCAAAATTCATTTTGCTTTTGATATCAAAAAGAATATTTTTATGTTTGTTTCTATCTAGGGATTATATTGATCTAATACCCTATGCAATCTGCCAGTTGCATGAAGGTCATGATATAAATTATAGAAATGGTATAAGTCCGTATTATGAAAACAGCACAGGCACTGAGGAGGGCCACATTCTAAGACAGACTTCTGGAGAGTTCCTTAACCCTTGGAGATTCAACTCTTCCATCTGTGAATGAAGCTCACTCTACCCTGATGGCACCACTCTGAAAATCAAGTGGAGGTATGAGTGTGGATTGTGTAACATATTGTTTGACAAATGGTTCACCGAGAAAATTATATGTTAATTTATTTTGGCAGGAAGAAACATCCAGGGCTGAATTGTCTAAATCATAATACTGTTTTAAAATAATACTTTATAATGTAAATTAAAATATGTTTCTAAGGTGAGAAGAAAAATTTGACAAAACATATTGCCCTTTAAAGTTGTCTCTTTATTCTAGGAATTATACACATTTATGGTATACAAATGAGGGCAATTGGTAGAGGTCATTGGAAATGCCATTATTATTATTATTATTATTATTATTTACCCTTTGTAGAGAATGTAGACTTCTGATTTAAAGAAAAGTTTTAAAACTGCTTTCTTCTTTTTTTTTGTAAACAACCTAGAGGCAGCTAGTGTATGTTAACACATTAATACCTGCAGAGTGCTGTGTAAATGCTTATTGGCAATGTAATTCTGTCTTTCTACATTGACACTAAGTTGACAGAAAGCGTAACATCTAAACCCAGTACCAGGGATAGAGCCTCCTTCTAGGAATGCCTCTGAGGGAATTCTTATGTACTAAATGGTGGCGTAGTGCCTAAGGCATTTGACTGCTAACTGGAGGCTTGTGGTTCAAAGCCATCAGCCACTCCTTGGAAGGAATGTTGGGCAATCTTCTTCCGTAGGGATGTTGTGTGGTTGTTGTTATGTGCCATCGAGTGGGACCCAAGTCATAGCGACCCCTCCTTGGGTTTCTGAGGCAGTATCACTAGGGAAGTAGATTGCCCCATTTTCCTTCGGAGGTGTGGCTGGTGGGTTTGAACCGCCAGCCCTCTGGTTATCAGTCAAGTGCCTTAGGCACTAGGCTACCAGAGCTCCGTAGGGATACTGCCTAGGAAACCCAAGGAGGGGTCGCTAGGAGTCAGATTTGACTTGACAGCAGTGAGTAAATAGAATAAGATCTGAGGTTAGAATTTTAAAAAAATATATATATGGTATCCTCTTTGATATTAAAGTGGACCAAATATTACTGGAATCAGTGATTTTTTTTCTTTATATTAAAGTAAATTAGCATACTTACATGTTTATAGAATTGGCAAATTTTCAAAAAGCCCCAGAGCTCCTCAGTTGAAATCTGCATGGACAAATTTTTTAGGTTGACAAAGCTTCACCCAATTATAAAAGCCTAAAGGAGCTCTGGGGGTGTAGTGATTAAGCCATTTGGCTGCTAGCCAGAAGGTTGGTGGTTCAAACTCACCATCTGCTCTCCAGGAGGAAGATAAGGCAATCTACTTCTGTAAAGGTTTACAGCCTTGGAAACCCAAAGGGGGTTGCTATGAGTAAGAATAGACTCAATGGCAGTGGGAAAACAAAACAAACAAACAAACAAGAAAGGATTATGAGATAACCACACTCCTGAAAGCATTTCTAGAATACAGTCTTCATGTCAAAATACTGCTCAATGGCAATGTGTTTAATGTGGACAGAGAATTTCAGTGTCTGGCTTAGACACTTATCAAATGAGGACAAAGATAGTTTAGGGCTGGGTCTCAGGTGAGACTAGAGTATGGCAAGGGCAGCTATAAATTATGGAGTATTCCAAGCAAAAATTCATTTAAAGACAAACAATGTGAAAATGAAGGCATTTTTATATAACCCTGCCTCCTGATAAGAGTTGAAAACTTAAGACAGGAGTTGGCTAGTATTCAATGGTGTTCTGGTAAATGTTTAAAACCCAGCTCCCCTGGGGGAGGAGGAGATAGGGAAGGTGCTGACTTATAGTGTTTGCCAGTTTCTGTGGTGTAAATACTCTACTGTGGCACGTTCAAAATCAATGTGAAGTTACTTAACATATACGAGAGTAGAGATGCTAAGAATCTGTTCTTCCAAGTTGATATAGTGGGATCCTCCACACCACTGACTGTTTCATTAATGCCTTGCCTCACTTCCTTGTTGACTCACTGTAAAATGGAAATTCTTGCAGTGGTTGACTATTTCTCTCACAGCACTTTTTTTTCTTCCTTTTTTATTTTCTCTTTTAGCAAAGATGTAGAAATAAATTCTGTTGAAGGAGATAAGGAGAAAGTAAATCAGAAGCAGCACATCGTACAACCCTAGGAGAATGTCTATGCTAAAGTCTGTGTGAAATGTTGTTCCTCAAATTTGTGCAGTGCATAGTTTCCAAGATATATTTGGTGGCCCTGCTATAGTTCTGTCTGCTTAATGCCACCTCCTCCAACACATACACACATGTGGCAATTCAGGATACATTATATCATATTTACTACTCTATGCTAAGCTGTTAGGAGCTCTGGTAGCCCAGTGCTTAAGGCAATTGACTGCTAACCAGAAGCCTGGCAGTTCAAACCCACCAATCCCTCCTCAGAAGGAAGATTGGTCAATCTTCTTCTGTGGTGATACCACCTCAGAAACCTAAGGAGGGGGTCTCCATAAGTTGGATCCGACTTGACGGTAGTGTGTTTGGTTTTTTCAGTTTTACTCAACAGTTATTCTAGGCATTCCCTTCTCCAATCTAAACTTGGGTTCTGTTTTTCCTGGTTCTCTGCACAGATTATGTGAGCAGGACTGGAGAAGGGTCATGAGGGCATTCTGGCAGTGGAGTTCAGAAGCCATGGGCAAAGATCCTTCAGAACAAGCTGTAGGTGAGGGCATAGAGTCTCATGGTGCCCAAAGGCCTGTCACTAGCCCAGGAATACTTAGGCACAGTGTCCATTATCTGCGGGAGGAAAAAGAATAAATCAGCTTTTCGACATGCAGCTAAATTACCCTTAAAGACCTTAACACTCAGTTGGCTTTCCCAGCTGAGTCATGGCTTCCTGAGCCGTCAGGGGCTTAATGAAACTTTGTGGGTGGCTCTGTGTGGGGCAGTAACACAGTGCTAATCCCAGCTCCTTGGATGCAAGCTTTTAAAAGAGAACAACTAGCCCAATTGATTGATGGTGTTATTTCTCCTTGGGGAGAAATTCACTTTGGGAGTAGAGGGAAGAGAATCTTATAGTGGGGCTCGATGCTATCAAGTCCAAGAAAGGTTTCAGAGGGCAGAATGTCATTGTCTAGCCATCTGGAGCACATCTGAGGAACAGGAGCATCTGATAAACCTAGATTCAGGAGACCTAGCAGCCAGCCGGGCCAGGCTCTGCAAAAAGCACAGATCTCAGGGTCTCTCTATCTGTGAACACAACACTGGCCAGCCACCCATTACACACACATACACATTTGCACAGGCTCTTTGATTTTCCTAAGGATGAGAGATCAAGGAAAATATGTAGGTGGAAGTGTGTTAGTACATAGCGTACTGGCTACCATGATCCTCTCATGCAAAAATGACAAATAAAGTGGTTATTTTAATTTATCTGTGAGATAATGCATCCTTCAAACAGAATGTCAAACTATAAAGATTTGTGGAACAAGACAGTAGATCCATATTAAAGGAGACCTACTTCAACATAACTTAAAGAGTGAAGACACGGGGAGAAGTTATTGAAATGTCCTTAGGCTGTTTCATGGGACCCAAGGACAGAGAAGTTGATAGTCCATCAGACTGGAGCCTAAGTTTCTGATCCAGTAGGCTGAGAATTTGCATTTCTGATAGATTCCCAGATGAGGTTGATGCTGATGGTCTTTTTGCCCTCAGCTTACACAACCATGTCTTGCTTCTCCAGCCTGCTGCACTTCTGACCACATGACTGAAAGGGGGAAAAGAGATCCTAAATTTTACAATTTTACTTTTTCATGTTCTAGCACAAAAAAGATCTCTCGTTCTATCCCATTTTACAAAACTCCCAAGGAAGATCAGGATTTTCCCATATTGGGTCAGGTGCCACTGTTTTTTAGTCAATTGTGGCAAGAGGACAGGGCTAAGGGAAAGATTCTGATTTGTCCAGCTTGGGGCTCATTGGCCTGAAGAAGAGAATTATATTTAATCTCCATACGGAATCCCTCATGAGGACAAACTGTAAGAATAGAAATCTCAGGGGCTTTGGAGTCAAGCAAATCTAAGTTCTAGAGCTCAATTTTCCCACTTATTAGTTGTTTGACTATGAATAAATCACTTAAACTCTCCAAAATTAAATTTTCTTATCTGTAAAACTGGAAAAAATCCACAAACCATGGAGAGTCATTAATTTAACAGGATGCTGGATGGGATTTCTCCTAATGCTCCAAAAACATGATAAAAGTGGTGATGATTCCACAATATGACAAACACAATTGATGACACTGAATTGTACATGGGAAGAATGTTGAAATGGCAAATATTTGGCTACATACATATTTACTACAATAACAATAATAATAAAAGGACAACAAGAGATTCTATTTATAGTGTTTCTCAAAGTTAGTCCTGGAACCATCAGCAGCAGCCTCACCTGAGAAACTATTATTAGAAATGCAAATTCTCAGACTCCACCCTAGAACTGCATTAGAATCTTCCAGGGGGTGGGAAGAAATCTGTATTTTAAAAAGATCTCCAGATGATAGATGCTAGAGTTTGAGAACCTTTGCTTTAGAGCTCTAAAGGGAGACTCCAAGAAGCCCCAAACAACAGACCACACAATCCTGAGTGCCAATTGGGTCTATTACTCCCAGCAGCCATCCTCCCCGACAACAGTCTATACAAGCAGACTGTGTGAAGACACAATACAGGAGGAAATCTCTAAACTCCAAACATTTGGAATACTGTGGGTCTACTGCAGCATTCATGGAGGGAAGAGGGGTCTCTCCACTCTAATCCAAGTGAAGTTTAAAGATTGTGGTACCTGAGAGAATAAGGGATTAGGCATTTCTTTGACTAGTACTTGTTTAGCTACAGAAAATTGCAGGCTTACTCTGGTACTAACATAGCCTGGGGAAGTTTTGGGGATGATATCTCTCCTTTCCCTGAGCTATTAGACCCTGAAAGGAATGAAGCAGAAGGGAAATAGTTGACCACATCTCCTCCTCACTGAAGATGAGGCAAATTGTTAGGCAGGGAAGAGTAGGAGACTGCAGCATTAGACAAGATAGAACTCAGACTTACATACTATAAAGATACTACCTTAATAATTGATGATAAATAGAAGCTATATATTATGACCCATATGGCATTGTGGCATTGAAAATAGAGATGTAGTAGAGCAGGTTTAAAATAAGCACTGGAAAAAGAAACAAAAGTATATGAGATGATATTTGGAAAATACATAAACATAAACCTAATGGGTACTTTTAGTGAATGTTATTGTTGCTACTAGCTGCCATCAAGTCTGCCCCTGACTAATGGTGACTCCATGCGCAGTGGAATAAAATACTTCCTGGTCCTGCACTATCGCTATGATCAGCTGCACATCACACTGTTGTGATCCATAGGGTTTTCACTGGCTGGTTTTCACAAGTAGATTTCCAAGCCTTTCTTCCTAGCCTCTCAGCCTGAAAGCTCCACTTAGACCTGTTTAATATCATAGCAACACTAGAAGCTGCACAAGAGATGCATGGACTGGGAATCAAACCCAAGTTTTACTGCATGGAAGGTGAGAATTCTACTACTGAACCACCAAGGCCCTCTAAATAAATGGCTACTACTTATTGAGCACTTACACAGACCAGACTCTTTGTTAAGTAATTAACACAAAGTGGTTACATTAAATTCTTATGACAATCTTGTGAGGAGAAATGTATAATTCCCATGTGAGAGAGAAGGAAACTAAAGCTCAGTGGGGGTTAACTAACTTGCCAAAAGCCACACAAAGAGTCAGCAGAGCTAAGCCAGCACCCCAATGTGCCTCACTCTGACTCTGGAGCCACATTTCAACCACTGCCTCTTTCTGGTAGTTATTTTAATAATACATTAATCCTGAAATCAAGGATATTACTCATTTCCTTCTGAGATGGAATTCCTGAAAATTCCAGATTGTAGCTTGTGGTAGGGAGACAGCCTTTCTGTCCTGTATTCACTCATGTGAACTTAACACACAGGCAGGGACTGATTACTCAGCAAGCAAGGCAAGCATGGACTTACTTATTCCTCCTGAATTTAGAGATCACTTAAAGAATAGATTTGATGCACTGAACACCAATGACTGAAAACCAGAGGAATTGTGGGAAGACATCAAGAACATCATCCATGAACAAAGCAAGAGGTCATTAAAAAGACAGGTAAGGAAGAAAAGACCAAAATGGATGCCAGAAGAGACTCAGAAACTTGCTCTTGAGCAGAGAGTAGCTAAAGTAAATGGAAGAAATGAGAAGATAAAAGAGCTGAACAGGTTTCAAAGAGCAGCTTGAGAAGACAAAGTCAATTATTATAATTAAATGTGCGAAGACCTGGAGTTAGAAAACCAAAAGGGAAGAACATGCTCAGAATTTCTCATGCTGGAAGAACTGAAGAAAAATTTAAGCTTCGAGTTGCAATATTGAAAGACTCTATGGACAATTTATTGAATGATGAAGGAAACATCAAAAGAAGATGGAAAGAATCCACAGAGTAACTGTACCAAAAAGAATTGGTTGATGTCCATTCATTTCAGATCAAATTGGCATATGATCAAGAACCGATGGTATTGAAAGAAGTTGAGGCTGCACTGAAGGAACTGGCAAAGAACAAGGCTCCAGGAATTGATGGAATACTCATTGAGATGTTTCAACAAACTGATGCCCCACTGGAGAAACTCACTTGGCTATGCCACGAGATTTGGAAGACAGCTACCTTACCAACTGACTAGAGAGATCCATATTTGGACCCCTTCCAAAGAAAGGTGATCCCACAGAATGTGGAAATTATTGAATAATATCATTAATATCACACGCAAGTAAAGTCTTACTGAAGATATTAAAAAATTGTTGTAGCAGTGTATCCACAGAGAGCTTCCAAAAATGCAAGCTGGGTTCGGAAGAAGATGTGGATACCTTTGCTGATGTCAGATGGCTCTTAGCTGAAAGCAAATAATATCAAAAAATGTTTCCTTATGTTTTATTGACTATGCAAAAGCATTCAATTGTGTGGATCATAACAATTATGGATAGCATTGAGAAGAATGAGAATTCCAGAACACTTGATTGTACTCATCAGGAACTTGTACATAGACCAGGACATTGTCATTCAAACAGAACAAGGGGATATTGCATGGTCCAAAATCAGGAAGGGAATGCATCAGAGTTGTATCCTTTCACCATACTTATTCAATTTGTATGCTGAGCAAATAATCCAAGAAGCTGGATTATATGAAGAAGAAGGTGGCATTAGGGTTGGAGGAAGACTCGTTAACAACCTGTGATATGTGGATGACACAACTTTGCTTGCTGAAAGTGAGGATGACTTGAAGCACTTAGTGATGAATATTAAAGAGTACAGTCTGCAGTATGGATTGCACCTCAATATAAAGAAAACTAAAATCTTCACAACTGGACCAATAAACAGTTTCACAATGGATGGAGAAAAGATTGAAGTTATCAAGAATTTCATATCACTTGGTTCTATGATCAACACCAATGGAAACAGCAGTCAAGATATTAGATGGCGTATTGCATTGGGCAAATCTGCTGCAAAAGACTCTTTCAAGTGATGAAGAGCAAAGATGTCTCCTTGAAGACTAAGGTGTGCCTAACAAAAGCCATGGTATTTTCAATTGTCTCTTATGCATGTGAGAGCTGGACAATGAATAAGGAAGACTGAAGAAGAGTTGATGCTTTTGAGTTGTGGTGTTGGAGAAGAATGCTAAGAGTACTATGGACTGCTAAAAGGACAGACAGATCTGTCCTAGAAGAAGATCATTCAAGGAATGCTCCTTGAAAGCAAAAATGGCCAGACTTCGTCTCATCTACTTTGGTCATGTTGTCAGTAGGAACCATTCCCTGGAGAAGGATATCATACTTGGTAAAGTGGAGGGTCAACGAAGAAGGGGAAGACTCTCAATGAGATGGATTGACACAGTGGCTGCGACAATGGGCTCAGGTATAGCAGGTACCATGAGGCTGCCACAGGACCGGGGAGTGTGTCCTTCTCCAGTGCATAGGGTCTCTTTGAGTCGGAGATGACTCAGCTGTACCTAAAAACAACAACAACATTAATCTGCAGAACAGTTTCACATGTTTCTCAATTTCATGTGAAACTGTACCCTACAGAATATTAAATAAGCACAGTAAATCCATGCTTACCTTTCTTACTGGGTACTGGTCCCTGTCAGGGATTGTAAAGTAGAAAAGAGTCTGATTCTGCGGAATGTGTTGTGGGGTTGGGAGAGGGATAGATGCCAGCCATACCTAGAAGCAGAATCTTTGATGTGGCTAAAAAAAAAAAAAAAAAAAGTGAACATTATTCACTATAGATTAGTAAGGACAAGTACGTTCATGCTTACCTTTCATATTGGGTAATCCAACACTGTACAGGGGTCCTGGTGGTCCAGAGTCTCTGGTCTGCTTTATAGGAACCAGAGGGCTGTTTTGTTGAAATGGCACTTATGTGGCACTGCCTTCCTATTTGTAATTCAGAAACTAAACAAGTTGCCAGACAAGTGGGTCTCAACTTATATATTTCAAGGGAATGACAAAGTCAAAAGTTTCACTTTTGTTCCTCAGGCAAAGCTCTGGATCATGCTTATGGAAGGGCTTTGTACATGGTCAAAGACCAAGAAGTGTGAAGCCTTAGAGAGTCAGTCCCCTGACTTCCACTCCAAAAGGCTTCAGCAGTTGATTGTCTGGAGTGGAAGACAGGCTTGCCTGAATCCTCCAGCCCTGAAAGAAAAATCAAAGCCATTCATTGCCTCTCTGTCTCTCTCTCTCACACACACACACATAGACACACACACATCATTTTATGAGCATGAATCACATATTTCCAAATAACAAGTGTGAATTATTTTTTTAAGCACCCACAGCATGGCCTAGTACCTTCCAAACCCCCCTCCTTCCCAGCTGCCTGTCAAGTAGAAGAGGGGAGGAGGGGCAGGGCTGGTAGAGCTATTAAGTCAGTCCCCAGGAGGTTCAACACTTGAAGCAATTTGTAGTGAAATTACCAGCTGAACTTGCTTTAGAACCTGGCCCGAGTCCTCCCTGAAGGGTGTGGTGTCAGAGCCAAGCAATTTGTTGTGAGTGAAAGCCTTGCAGTGGGTGAAAGCCTCACTCGGCTGCAGATGAAGTTGGTGAAAACTGAAGGGCACAGAGAATGTATCAGAAAGACGTAGACGTGCAAGAAGCTGTGCTCAGGGTCACTCTCAGTGCTTTTGATAAAAAAAAAAAAAACTACATGATGCACAGGCTGATGGTTTGTGACGTAGACCTAGAAGCTTTTTGTTTTGAGTGAGGGTTGGTCCCACAAGTCCAGTTTGCAGAAGGGGCTTAGCTGCTGAGGGATCATTGCTCTCTTCTAAGAAGCTGCCTCTCTCCGTCTCTGTCTCTCTCTCTCTTTCTGCTCATGTAGCCAGCTGGGCTTGTTCCCTGCAGGAATGATGTGTTGTCCTTCCTGAAGGAGACAGGAATAAAGTTGGAGGTTCAGTGACATTGTTGATCTCCTCCCAGCTTTAAGTAGCTCATGAAATATGGAATAATGATGATACTTTATATCTGCCCCACTACCTATCTGTTGGGAGCTCTGTTAGCATAGTGCCTAAGGCACTTGACTGCTAACCAGAAGGCTGGTGATTCAAACCCACCAGCCACTCCTCAGAAGGAAGGTTGGGCGATCCACTTCTGTAGTGATACCTCCTTGGCAAACCAAGGAGAGGTCACTATGAGTCGGGTCCGACTCAATGGCACATAATAACAACAACCTGTTAGTTTGTCCCATGGTGGTGGCTTGTATGTTGCTGTGATGCTGGAAGCTATTCTGGTATTTCAAATACCAGTAGGGTCACTCAAGATACACAAGTTTCAATGGAGTTTCCAGACTAAGACGCACTAGAAAGAAAGGCCGAATGATCTACATTGGAAAATCAGCCAGTGAAAACTTTGTAGATCAAACAAAATATTTATTGTCTGACTTATTTGCTTTGAGCACATCATCACAAGAGATCAGTCACTGGAGAAGTACATCAGGTGTTTGGGATGTAGAGAACTAACAAGCACTAAGAAGACCTTTGGTGAAATGGATAACACAATAGCCTCAATCATGGACAAGAACATGCCAACAATTATAAAGCTGCTAGTTTTGAGTGGGGCCCAGAACAACAGAAGGCTCTGTAACAAGTTCAGGCTGCTGTGCAGGCTGCTTTGCCACTTGGGCCATATGATCTGGCTGATCCATTGGTGCTTAAAGTGTCTGTAGTAGATAGAGATGCTGTTTGGAGCCTTTGGCAGGTCCCTATTGGTGAATTGCAATGCAGACCCTTGGGGTTTTGGAGAAAAGCCCTGCCATCCTCTGCAGATAACTATTCTCCTTTTGAGAAACAGCTTTTGGCTTGTTACTGGGCTTTAGCAGAGACTGAATGGCTAACCATGGGCCACCAAGTCACCATGAGTCCTGAGCTGGCCATCATGAACTGGGTGTTGTCTGACCCACAGAGTCATAAAGTTGGACGTGCACAGCAGCACTCCATCATTAAATGGAAGTGGTATATCAGAGATTCGGCTCGAGCAGGACCTGAAGGCACAAGTAAGTTGCATGAGGAAGTGGCCCAGATGCCTATGGTCTCCACTCCAATCACATTACTTTCCCTCTCCCAGTCTGCATCTATGGCCTCATGGGGAGTTCCTTATGATCAGTTGACTGAGGAAGAGAAAACTCGTGTCTGGTTTACAGATGGTTCTGCGAGATATTCAGGCACCACTCGAAAATGGACAGCAGCAGCACTGCAGACCCCTTCTGGGACTTCCCTGAAGGACAGTGGTGAAGGGAAATCCTCCCAATGAGCAGAACTTCTAGCTGTGCATATGGCTGTTCACTTTGCATGGAATAAGAAATGGCCAGATGTGCGATTATATATGGATTCATGAGATGTGCAATTATATACGGATTCATGGGCTATGGCTAATGGCTTAGCTGGATGGTCCAGGACTTGGAAGGAGCATGATTGGAATATTGGTGATAAGGATGTATGGGAAAGAGTTATGTGGGTAGATCTCTCTGAATGGGCCAAAGGAGTAAAGGTATTTGTGTCTCATGTGAATGCCTACCAAAAGGTGACCTTGGCAGAGGAGGACTTTAACAATCAGGTGGATAGGATGACACGTTCAGTGGAAACCAGTCGTCCTTTTCCCCCAGCTACTCCTGTCATTGTTCAATGGACTCATGAACAAAGTGGCCTTGGTGGTAGGGATGGAGGTTATGCATGGGATCAGCAACATGGACTCCCACTTATCAAGGCTGATTTAGCTACCTCCACTGCCGAGTGCCCAATCTGCCAACAGCATAGACCAACACTGAGTCCACAATATGGAACCATTCCTTGGGGTGATCAGCCAGCAACCTGGTGGCAGGTTGATTACACTGGACCACTTCCATCATGGAAAGGACAGCATTTTGTTCTTACTGGAATAGATACTTATTCTGGATATGGATTCACCTTCCCTGCATGCAATGCTTCTGCTAAAACTACCATCTGAGGACTTAGAGAATGCCTTATCCACCATCATGGTATCCCACACAGCATTGCTTTGGATCAAGGGACTCATTTCACAGCAAATGATGTGCGGCAATGGGCTTATGCTCATGGAATTCACTGGTATTACCATGTTCCCCATCATTCTGAAGCAGCTGGCTTGATAGAATGATGGAATGGCCTCTTAAAAACACAAATACAGTGCCAGGTAGGTGGCAATACCTTGAGGGGTTGGGGAAATCAGTGTTCTCTAGGAGGCTGTATATGCTCTAAACCAGCATCCAATATACGGTTCTGGTTCTCCAATAACCAGGATTCATGGGTACAAGAACCAAGGGGTAGAAACGGGAGTGGTACCACTCACTATTACCCCTAGTGACCCACTCAAAAAAATTTTACTTCCTGTCCTTGCTACCTTATGCTCTGCGGTCTGGAGATCTTAGTCCCAAAGGGAGGAACACTCCCGCCTGGAGACACAATACGGATTGCATTGAATTGGAAATTAAGAATGCCACCTGGCCATTTTGGCTTCCTCATACCTCTGGATCAACAGACAAAGTAGGGCATTACTGTACTATCTAGTGTGATAGATCCAGATTACCAAAGGGAAATTGGATTGGCTTTACATAATGGAGGTAAAGAAGAATATGTCTGGAATACAGGAGATTCTTTAGAATGTTTCTTAGTACTCCCATGCCCTGTGATTAAAGTCAATGGGAAATTACAGCAACCCAATTCTGATATGACTCGTAATGGCCCAGACCCTTTAGGAATGAAGGTTTGGGTCACCCCACCAGGTAAAGAGCCACAATCAGCTGAGGTGCTTGATGAGGGCAAGCAGGGAAATACAGAATGGGTGGTGGAAGAAGGTAGTTCTGAATATCAGCTATGACCATGTGACCAGCTGCAGAAACAATGACTGTGGTTGTTTTATTTCTTTATTGTATATGTGCATCAAATATTTTTGTTTCCTTCTGTTATGAACTGTGAAAGGGAAATAAGGTTAATGTATTTTGGTTGTATGTGTGTTAGCATATCATGTTAGGCACAAATATGACTTTATAATAGTCCTTATTTAGAGATCTTATATGGTTAAGAAGATGTGTACAACTGCCAAGTTGACAAGGGGTGGACTGTGATAGTTGGAGCTGTGTATCAACTTGGCTGGACCACAATTCTGTGTGGTTTGAGCTGTTGTGGTGTGATTGTTCCCATGATGGGATCAGATGACTATGTTCTGAGTGGCCAATCTGTTGAAAGGGAGTGTCCCTAGGGGTGTGGCCTGCTTGCAGTATATTCAAGGACGTCCTGGGAATTGAGACATTCTTCTGTGGATCGAGATTCTGTTGTGCCGCCTACAACTGTCTGTGAGTGAACAGTCCACCATTCAGCCTGGAGATCTTGGATTTGCTATTCGGCAGAGTCAACAGCCGGTGTACTGCCTGCCAGCCTTGAGCTCCTCAGCCCCAGCAGCTGCAAGAGCCAGGAAAAGCCTCCAGCTTGACATTTGATCCAGGAAATTTGGACTTGCCAGCTTCTATAAGCATGTGAGCCATTTTCCTAAGATAAATTTCTCTGTGTATATACATATATACAAGCTTTACTGGTTTTTGTTTCTCTAGGGAACCCAGTCTAACACAGTGTCTCTAATATTTGCCATTATGTATTGATACTTGATAAGTATTATCTTAAGTATTATCCCATAATCATTGCTAACCTCGGTGTGGAAATTATAAACTTCATTTGACAAAAGAACAAAGGAAAACATCCAAGAATTTGTACTGGCACAGAAATGAGTGGTATGTAAATCAATATTGAGGATTTTGTCTGATATTTTTATCAACATCCCCTAGGAAATATTTCAGAACTTTTAAGAATTTATGCTTAGAAAAAACTACAAAAGATATCTTTCCTGGAGGTTAACGTCTCTGACTGTAATTATTAAGTGGTTCATTTTCCCCAGGATGCCAGGAAGAACAGAGCAACATTAGTTGGCAGAGATTGCAACTCTATTAGCCTTCATACTTGGCATATTTACTATCACCAGTCTTGGATTTGGCTTTTATTTAGCCCCTGTTTAATCTGTTTATATATCAGTTACTGTTGAGCTGACTCCAACTCATGATAACCCCATGTGTGTCAGAGAGTTTTCAATAGCTGAGTTTTGTGGAGTGGATTGCCAGGGCTTTCTTCCGAGGCTTCTCTGTTGGACTCAAACTGCCAACCTATCATTTAGTGGCCAGGTACATTAGCTGTTTGTACCACCCAGGAGAGCTTAGGTTCTTTAAGGAGCTCTGGTGGTATAGTGGGTAAGGCATTGGGCTGCTAAGCAGAAGGTCAGCAGTTCAAACCTACCAGCTGCTCCACAGGAGGAAGATGAGGCAATCTACTTTCATAAAGATGTACAGCTTTGGAAACTCAATGGGGCTCACTGTGAATTGGAATTGGCTCAATGGCAGTGCGTGCCTAAGGCATTAGACTGCTAACCAGAAGGCTGGAGGTTCAAACCCACCAGCCATTGCTTGGAAGGAAGGTTAGGCAATGTACTTCCATAGGAATACTGCCTCAGAAACTCAAGGAAGGGTCACTATGAGTCGGATCTGACTTGATGGCAGTGTTTGTTTTTTGGTGTTTTAGGGACAGAGGTTAGCCATGGATAAATAGATAGATAGGTAGGTAGATAGACAGACAGATAGATAGATAGATAGATAGATAGATAGATGAATGAACAAACAAATAAATAAATATGGCAGTATGGCAGAACCAGGACTCAAAGGCAGGCCTCTCAATTCCAAAGAGAACTTTTTCAACATCTTCCCATTCCAGTGAGGTGCTGCCAGAGGATTCCCAGGACTAGGCCCATTTTGGTTCCTGGGAGATGGAGGGCAAGGGGACTTGGATCACTATGGTCTGTTACTGTGTCTCATCTGCTTGGGCAGGAAGGGAGCTTAGGCTTCCTCAGAGAAGAATGGTCTGCAAGAAGTGGGGCACATGCCATTGATTTTCTCTCTCAGGATCAACCCACCAATCTTTTCTTGAAGGAGAAATTTAATTATAAGAAATTTACAAATATATTTGGAAAGACAGGTAGGGCAGTTATTCTTCAATTACATAGAAGCTGGTTTTAATCACCGTCTCAGCAGCATATCTCCTGAAAGATGGGAACTTGTACAAATGTAGACTCTAGCAGTGGAATTAGAAAAGGAGCTTTGGATTTTAACATACTTCTCAGTTGCATTGACTACAACACTAAATCCTAAATTCAAACCTTACTTAGCTATTTTTAGATCCCTGAGTATTACTTCCATAAATGCAATGTTCCTTCAAATCTGTTAGAGATAAGGAACATCAGCAGAAATGATTATTTGGTCTGTGACTTCACTGGACCAGAACAACAGGCATATTCAATAATTTTCTACTGGAAAATTCCATACCCTTCAAGAGCACTTCCCATGAAAGAGATGTGTGAATGCATATATGCAATAGTGCATGGGTACGTATGAATGAGGTCTGTTTATGAGTGAGTGTGTTTACTTATGATGGTGTGTGTGGATACAGTGCTTGAGCATAAGAGAGTGTGGATGTATACATGTGGGTGCATGTGTGAAGAAGTGTGTGTGTGTGTGAATGAGTATATATGGCATCCTATGACACTATACACAGAGCCTTGTGAATTTGTTATTTCATAGAGAGAATTTAGGTGAGCATTCATGGTACAGAATGATTTGATGTGTGTGCGTACATGAGTGAGCACGTGTATGTGTGGTTGTATGTATGAGTGTGTGTGAGTGCAAATGTGCATATATATGTTTGTGTATGTTTGCCTAAATGTGTGTTACTTAATTGCATGAGGGAGTGTAAGTGTGAATATGTGTGTATATTTGAGTATGTGTATGTGAGTTAATGTGTATGCCTGATTGAGTGTTTGTTGGAGTAAATAATCTTTTGCATGAGTGCATATGGGTGTGTATAAGTGTGTGTGGGGTGTTTATTTGCTAGGGTCTCTCTAGCTGCATTAGTAGGAGGAATGGAGAGGGATGAGAATGAAACTGGAATGGTCACATTATTTTATCTTACCCTGAACTGACAGAAATGACTGCATGCAGCTAAAACAATTGAGCTCAAGCAAAATGCCTCTCCTTCTCCCTCACTAGCCTAACTACATTTAAATGTATGAGGGAAAGCCTGAGGACCTAGTCTTTCAAATTTCACAGACAAATACAATTCTCTAGATAATAAGATAATTGAATAATCTTCTGATTGAGCTTCCCACACAAGGCTCCATGGATAGACAGACTGTAGAACAGCATCATGGCATCACACAAGTCACCACAATACAACAAACTGACAGCCGGGTGGTATATTTACATGAATAATATACTCTATTCAGTCTTTCATTCAACAAATACATGTCAAATATTTTCCATGATCTAGTCAATATTCTAGGGCAACTAACATTTAATGAGAACCTACTGTTGCCAGATATACTTCTAAATTATGTGAAGTTGCTAAGGTCCAAGGTTTCTTCTATGTGTACTACATCAAGAGTCATCACATACATGAATGACAATGTGATGATAACTTTTGGGTTGTACAGTACATTAGCTCTGCATGTACATAGTAACCTTAACATGGGAGTGATGGTATTAATCCCATTTTACAGTTGAAGGAACATAAAAGGGACATAAAAAAAATATCTATTACGGAGTCAGTTTGAGTGTGGGGACTGAAACTTTGTGGCCTAGATCCAGAACCATCTAACTTGATCTTTATTTCACCATCTCTCCATATATTCATTATCTCATTAAATATACAACAATGCTATGAGACATTGCATCACCATCATATAGGATAAAAAAGAAAGAAAGAATAAAGAAAGAAAGGAAGGAAGAAAGAAAGAAAGGAAAAGAAAAGTTTAGAAAAATAAAATGATTTGCCAGAAATCAGAAGGGGAGTTTTAAGTCAGAATTTGAACCCAGGTTATGTCAGATTCTGTAGCCAAAATAGAATTATTCTAATATTAATTATTAATT
>NW_006921606.1:16983970-17001229 GCF_000298275.1 Orycteropus afer afer
TCTTGCAGGCCCTGAGTGTCCTTGGGGTTGCTGGAAAGCAGAACGTGTTCTTAAGCCCCAGAAATCTGCAACAGCGCTGTCTCTTTGAATATCCAAAATAGTCAAGCTGCTTTTTAAACCTTCAAAGTGGCAGTGCCCTCTGGACCAGCAAATGTCCACAGCTCAGCCCACCTTTCTCTTCACCTTCTCTGTTTGTTCCCCAGCCACCATGCACAGTCCTCCGTGCAATCCCCGGCTAGCAGGGTGATTTTTAGGTTAATCCTTAAATTCTACCACCACAGGAATCTGCGAGAGCACTGTCTCTTTAAATATCCAAAATAGTCAAGCCACTTTTTAAACCTACAAAATGGCGGCGCCCTTCGGATCGGCAAAAATCCACAGCTCAGCCCATCTTTCTCTTCACCTACTCTGTTTGTTCCCCAGCCACCGTGCACAGTCCTCCATGTAGTCCCTGGCTAGCAGGGTGATTTTTGGGTTAATTCTTAGGTCCTACCACCACTCGGGAATCTCCAGGCTGTGTTGTCTGTGCTGTCAGTGTCGCTCATGTCACTGCCAGACCACAGCTCTGTGTGTCTCCTTTTTTGGTATTTTCACGCAAATTCTTCTGCTAGTTGGGGTTTAGTCCACTTTTGTATCCTTCCCTTCAAGGCTCAGGGGTCCTAGATTGTCTTCTGTGTCTGTGTTAATTGATTTCCCTTTTCTTTTTTGAAGAGGGTCTGTGCAGTCCTTCTGCCTAGTCCCACATCTTGCCGGAACTCTTCTTTTTGATTTTCTAACTCCAGATCTTTGCATATTTCATTATAATAATTGACATTTCTTTTTGAGCTACTTTTTGAAATCTGTTCATCTCTTTTATCTTGTCATTTCTTCCATTTACTTTAGCTATTCTCCATTCAACAGCAAGTTTCAGAGTCTCTGCAGACATCCATTTTGGTCTTTGCTTCCTTTCCTGTCTTTTTAATGACCTCTTACTTCCTTATGAATGATATTCTTGATGTCATGCAACAATTCATCTGTTTTTTAGTTATTGATGTTCAAAACATCAAATCTATTCTTTAGATGGTTTTTAAATTCAGGTGGGATATAATCAAAGTTATAATTTCGCTCTCTTATATTTCTTTTAATGGTCTTCAGCTTCAACGTGAACTTGTATATGAGCAATTGATGGTCTTTCCACAGTCAGCTGCTGACCTTCATTTGGCTGATGATATTGAGCTTCTCCATTGCCTCTTTGCACAGATGTAGTCAATCTGATTCCTGTGTATTCCATCTGGTGAAGTCCACATGTATAGCCACAATTTATGTTGTTGAAAAACAGTATTTGCAATGCATAAGTCATTGATCTTCCAAAATTTTATCATGTGCTCTCAAGCATCATTTCTATCACCAGAGCCATATTTTCCAAATATAGGTGATTCTTCTTTGTTTCCAACTTTTGCATTCCAATCCCCAGTAATAATCAACACATCTTTATTGCATGTTTTGTCAATTTCAGGCTGCATAAGTTGGTAAAAATATCCAATTTCTTCATTTTTGGCTTTGGTGGTTGGTGTGTAAATTTGATAATAGTAGTATTAGTTGGTCTTCCTTGTAGGCATATGGATATTATCCTATCACTGACAGCATTGTGCTTCAGGATAGATCTTGAAATATTTTTTATAACTACAAATGTCACACCATTTCTCTTCAATTTGTCATTCCTGGTATAGCAGATCATATGGTTATCTAATTCAAAATGGCCCATACCAGTCTATGTCAGCTCACCAATGCCTAGGATATCAGTCTTTATGCATTCCATTTAATTTCTGGCAACTTCCAATTTTCCTAAATTCAGACTCAGTACGTGCCATATTCCAATTATTATTAATGGATGTTTGCAGCTGTGTCTTCCATTTGGGTCAGGCCACATCAGCAAATGGAGGTTCTGAAAGTTATACTCTTAAGTTTGACTCTATTTTGAGGAGGCAGATCTTCCTAGGTTGTATTACCAGTACCTTCTGACCTGAGTGGCTCATCTTCTGAAACTATATCAATCAATATTTCAGGGCTATTCCTAAAGTTTTCCAGTAATATATCAGACAATGTTTTCCTGCTATTCATGAGGTTTTTACTGGCCAATTCTTTGAGAAGTGGATGGCCCCTTCCTTCTTCCAAGTCTGTCTTAGTCTGGAAGCTCCATTGAAACATATCCACCATGGGTGACCCTGCTGGTATTTGAAATACCAGTGGTATAGCCTCCAGCCTCACAGCAATATGCAAGCCACCACTGTATGATGAACTGATAGATGAGTGGTGGAATTTCCTCAATGGTGAAATAAAAAGATTTGACTATATCAGTTCTCTAGTTTGGATGTGTACTGGAACAACCTGAAGTTTTAAAAATTATGCATGGTTGATATAATTGATCTATGAATGGGCTCAGGTACTGATTTTCTTTATACTTCCCTAGAAGATTTTAAGGTGAAGCCGAGTTTGAGACTAAAAGGTGTCCTGTAAATTATCACCTTGGGAGGTTTTCTTCTGTTGTTTCACTTGTGTCAATGTCCTTTGTTCTCAGTTCAGTCAATGTGTGACCTTGTACTTGAGGAACATTGTTCTTGGGGACCTTGCCAATCAGATTAGTTTGTGCAGTGATAACAAATGACCTTGAAATTGTAGTGTCTGTCCCAAGGTTCTGAGGCATTGGTAGTATTTTCACCTTACACTTGGGTTTCATTTCTGACCAATGCACCTCATGTGCATCCATTATCCATATATCAGTGGAGGTTTGTGTGTTTCTGTGACTCAACAAGTTTCAGAGGAGCAGCTAGATTAAGAACGACTAGAAAGAAAGGGCCTGGTGATCTACTTCTGAAAATCAGCCAGGGGAAGCCCTATAGGTCACAGCAGTTTTTTCCAAAACCAATCATGTGATGGAGCAGGCCTGAGCAGCATTTCATTCCATTATGGGCCAACTCAATGTCAGCTAACAACAACAATCCCAAAGTTTAGAACTTGCTCATTGTACAGCTTAGCTAAACTTCTGCTCCACTTGTTTTCACTTTTGGGCCCAAGCTGACAGAACAGCATCTTTCTAGAAGATTTTCAACTAACAGAAAATTAAAGATAGCAAACCACATGGTGGCTTTTAAAGCTTCTACTTTAAAATGACACTTAACACTTCCACTAACATCTCACTGGCTAAACTAGTCATATGACCAAGCATGAGGCCACCAGGGTGGGGAAGTATAATCTAACTTCAAGGAGCGAAAAGAGTATTTTGAGCAACAAGTATGGTCCACCAGAGGTAGTTACTCTTCAAACTCACACTACCCTCAAGAAGTCCTTGCCATTCTACTGGCTTTGGTTCCTCCCTACTTTGAAATTAAATAGCACTTGATTGAAACTCTCTTTCATCGTATTTTATGGTTATCTTGCATTAGTTTTATGCCCTACATAAAATAATAAACTTGTTAATGCAGAGCTATGTTTGCTCATCCCTAAATTCATTGTATAATTAAAAGTTTTATGGGGGTACTTATTGGGTCTAAATAAATACTTTACAAATTGAATTAACCATTATAAAATGGGATCTACTTAGGCATTTATTTGCCTATATAGAAGTCTTTATTGATAAATCTGCACTTCTGACTTTACTTCTGTTCAATAAATATTTATTAAATGCTTACAATGACAGACAGAGAGTCTGGTATAATTGATAGGAGAAATCTTTGACTTCTGAGTTAGATAAACTTGGAATCAAATCCCAACTCAGTCACTCACCAATTTTCATTTTGAGCAAACTATTTAAACTCTCTGAACTGCACTGCAGTTTTCCTGCCTAAAATCAGAGATGGTTATCAGGATTAAGAGAGGTAGTGTATTCAAAATATGTATTTAGACTATTGTAGGCACTCAAAAATAATAAAGTTTTCATCATCAGTTTTTTATATGTATATACCACCATTTTTCTATAAATTTGTCATAGTGTGAGCTTGCATATTACTATGATGGTAAAATTTATGTCACCAAAGTTACAAGTACCAGCAGGGTCACCCCCCATAGTGGACAGAAATCTTAGATGGACAAAAATAAGATGGAGAAAAGAGCATTGAATATAATACTGGCCTACTTGTTTTCATTCATGGACCTAGACTGCCAGAACATTGTTTATCTGTAATATCTTTAACCCACAGAAAATAATAAATAACAAGCCATGTGCTGGCTCTTAAAGCTCCTGCTTAAAAATAACATTTACCACTTTTACTAACATGTCATTGTCCAAGCAAGTCAATAAATGGCATTCTCTAGCCCCACATACCCCATTTGTCTATCAGTTTGTTGTTCTGTGGTGGCTTACATGTTGTTGTGATCCTAGAAGCTATGCCTCCAGTTTTCAAATACTAGCAGCATCACCCTTGGTGGACATGTTTCAGCAGAACTTCTAGACTAAGACCAACTAGGAAGAAGGATGTGAACAGGTCCACTTCCGAACAACAACAAAAAATAGGCCACTGGAAACTTTATGAACAGCACAGAAACATTGTCTGATTCAGTGCCAGAAGATGAGCCTCTCAGGCTGCAAGGAACTCAAAATATGACTAGGGAAGAGTTGACTCCTCAAAGTAGAGTCAACCTTAATCACTTAATCACTGACATGGATGGAGTAAAGCTTTTGGGACCTTAATTTGCTGATGTGGTATGACTCAAAATCAGAAAAAAACAGCTGCAAACATCCACTAATACTTGGAACATGGATTGTATGAAGTATGAGTCTAAGAAAATCAGAAGTTGTCAAAAATGAATTAGAATGCATAAAGATGGATATCCTAGTCATTAATGACCTGAAATGGAATGGTATTGTCCATTTTAAATTGGACAATCTTATGGCCTACTATTCTGGGAATGATAAATTGAAGAGGAGTGGCATCACATCCATCCTCAAAAAGAACATATCAAGATCTATCCTGAAACACAATGCTGTCAGCCATATGATAATGTCTATATACTTACAAGGAAGATCAGTTAATGCTAAAGTAGAGGGTCAGTGAAAAAGGTAAATATCTTCAATGACATGGATTGGGACAGTGGCTGTAATGATGGACTCAAGCATGATGATTGTGAGGATGGAGGAGGACTAACCAATGTTTAGTTCAAGGGGATGTTGAGTCAGAGCCAACTCAATGACACTTAACAACAAAAACAACAAGCCCCCCATCAGTATATGTGATTACGTGGACATATTGCTATTCCAGCTGTGAGCGTCTTCCACTGGGTGAATGTTTGGAACAGTTATGTCATTCTTAGGAGCACAAACAAGATACAATAATCTAGCAAAGTTGTTTACCACCCATGCTAATGTCAATGCAGTTTCTTTCTGGATCAACTCTGAAACACTTTTCCACAAATTATATTCCACACCTCCACTTTTGGAAAAATTTGTCCTCCAGTGTCCATGATATTGGAAGGGACTGTTAACTTTCTCCATTTTTGCCTTGGTAAGCTCCTACACTCTGCCAAAAGCAATACAGTGTATTCAGAGGATTTAAGGGTACAATTAGACTTCACCCTGGTGGCAGCGTGCCTAAGGCATTTGACTACTAAGCAGAAGGCTGGTGGCTCAAACCCACCAGCCACTCCTCAGAAGGAAGGTTGGGCAATCTACTTCCATAGTGATATTGCCTCAGAAACCCAGGAAAGGTTGTTATGAGTAGGGACTGACTTGACGGCAGTGAGTTGGGTGGTCCAATGTACTGTTGATATAAATCACAAGGCTGCATCTCCTATTTCTGATGACCTTGCATGGAATAACTGTGAACCCTCTCTGTCTAAGCTTGTGTAGGCCAAGCACTAAATTCATTTTGTAGCCTGTAACCTCAGAGATTATGAATTTCATGTTGATTCCTTCTATATCTGATGACAAACTAAGTTGTATTCCTCTTGCAGCCAAAAATTAAAATAAAATTTCTGAAGAAAAATTCTTTTCAATTCTTGTTAAATTTGCCATAGAAGATTTGATTTAAAATTGTTCTCATTGGAAATAATTTGTTGTTGATGCTGTTAGGTGCAGTCGAGTTGGCTGTGACTCATAGTGACACTATGTAAAACAACAAAACACTGCCCAGTCCTGCATGAGCTTCACAATCCTTGCTATATCTGAGCCCACTGTTGCAGCCACTGTGTCAATCCATTTTGTTGAGGGGCTTCCTCTTTGTCACCGATCCTCCACTTTACCAAACGTGATATCCTTCTCTAGGGAATGGTCCCTTCTGACAACATGACCAAAGTAAGTGAGGTGAAGTCTAGTCATTCTCACTTCCAAAGAGTATTCTAGCTGCATTTTATCCAGGATAGATTTGTTAGTTCTTCTGGTAGTCCATGATACTTTCATTTTCTTGGCCAAGACCATAACTCAAAACCATCAACTCTTTTTCGGTCTTCCTTATTCATTGTCCAGCTTTCACGTGCATATGAGGCTACTGAAAATGCCATGGCTTTGGTTATGTGCACCAGTCTTCAAAGAGATATCTTTGCTCTTCAGCACTTTAAAGAGGTCTTTGGTGGCGTATTTGCCCAGTGCAATATGTCATCTGATTTCTTGACTGCTGCTTCCATTGGTGTTGATTGTGGAATCAAGTAATATGAAATCTTTGACAACTTCAATCTTTTCTCCATTTATGATGCTGCTTACTGGTCCATTTGTGAAGATTTTCATTTTGTTTATGTTGAGGTGTAATCCACACTGAAGACTGTAGTCTTTAATCTTCTTCAGTAAGTGCTTCAAGTCATCTTCACTTTCAGCAAGCAAAATTGTGTCATCTGCATGTCACAGGTTGTTAATACAATCCTTCAAATGTTAATCTTCCAATCCTAATGCCGTGTTCTTTTCCATATACTCCAGTTCCTCAGATTATTTGCTCAGAATACAGATTGAACAAGTGTGGAGAAAGGATACAACCCTGACACACTTCCTTCCTGATTTTAAACAATACAGTATCCCCTTGTTCTGTTTGAATGACAGCGTCCTGGTCTATGTGTAGGTTCCTCGTAAGCACATTTAAGTGTTCTGGAATTCCCATTCTTCACAATGTTACCCATAATGTGTTATGATCCACACAGTAAAATGGATAGTTAATAAAACACAAGTAAACATCTTTCTGGTATTCTTTGCTTTCAGTCAAGATCCATCTGACATCAGCAATGATATCCCTTGTTCCACATCCTCTTCGGAATCCAGCTTGCATTTCTGAAAGTTCCCTGTCAATATACTGCTGCAAATCTTTTTTGAGTAATCTTTAGCAAATTTTTAGTTACATGTGATATTAATGATATTGTTTGATAATTCTTTGCAATGGGTATAAATATGGAACTGTTCCAGTCAGTTGGTCAGATAGCTGTCTTCCAAATTTCTTGGCATAAACAAGTAAGTGCCTTTAGTGCAGCATCTGTTTGTTGAAACATCTTAATGGGTATCCATTAATTCCTGGAGGCTTGTTTTTCTCCAATTCCTTCAGTGGTGCTTTGACTTCTTCCTTCAATACCACTGATTTTTGATCATATGCTACCTCCTGAAATGGATGAGCATTGACCAATTATTTTTGGTACCGTGACTCTGTGTATTTCATCCATCTTCTTTTGGGGTTTCCTGCATCATTCAATATTTTGCCCATAGAATCTTTCAATATTACAATTCGAGGCTTGAATTTTTTTTTTTTTTTCAACTCTTTCAGCTTGAGAAATGCCAAGCATATTCTTCCCTTTTGATTTTCTAATTCCATTTCTATGCACATTTCCTTATAATAATTGACTTTGTCTTCTCAAATGCAAATAATTGACTTTGTCTGCTTTTTGAAATCTTCTTTTCAGCTCTTTTATTTATTTATTTATTGTTTTAAAAGTTGTGATTTGGATGAAAGTTTGCAGAGAAAATTCACTTTCCATATAGCAGCTCACATACACTTTGTCTCATGACATTGACTACAATTTCCTACAATGCAACAGTTCCCCTCTCATTTCCTCCCCATAGTTACCTCTTCCCTATGTCCGTCCCTCCATGAACTCCTGCCCCCAGGCTGTCTCCCTGTGCATACACACCCCTTCTATTCTCCCATGATTGTTCTCTCCAAGGAATGTATCTACCTAATGTAAATGTTCAGCTCCTATGTTTGTCTTTACTTTGGCTGGAAGCCACAGGAGTGGGTTCAAATACAGATCTGAAGGCAGATGGGGGTCATAGTCTCAGTGGTTCCATCACACTCTATCAGACCAGCAAACTGGTCCCTTTAAAAAAAAAATGATTTTGAGTTTTGTCTCACATTGTTCTCCCACTCTATCCAGGACTTCCTGCATAGATACCCCTCTGAGTGGCTGACAGTGGTAGCCAGGCACCATCTAGTTCTTCTGGTCTTGCGGTTGTATAGGCTGAGGATCGCATGGTGAACCAGTCACTTGGACTAATTGTTTCCATGTGTCTTTAGTTTTCTTCATTCTTCTTTGCTCTGGACAAGGAGAGACCCACCGTTGCATCTAGATGGCTGCTTACAAGCTTTTAAGATCCCAGTCGCTACTTGCCAAAGTAGGAGGTGGAACAATGTTTTGTGTAGTATGTTATGCCAATTGAACTTGATGTCCCCTGCAACTATGGTCCTGAATCTACAGGTCCAACTACTCACTCCCTCTGGGTAGCTGGCTGTGTCCAAGAAGTCTCTTGTCAGCTCTATTATATACCTGGGAATTCTTACAGAATATACCAATACACTTGTAGAAACATTGTCTGCCAACCCTATACATGGTCTTGGGCACATTCCTACCTGCATAGACATACTTAATAGTTCAGCCTGTCCACCCATCTATCCACCCATATATCCATGTTTGCCTTCACTGACAACACAGTACTATATGTGCAAAAGGGTTCATCTTTTTTGTCTGTACCTCCTATGCACTTCTCTATATCTTCCTCTTCCTCAATGCCACCGTGTTAATCACTCACATTTGGTACACTGCCCTTCTCTTCACCCAAATCAATACTTGTCTCTACTTATCTGAGGAGGTATTTACCTATCTCCCACCCTTCTTAACCAACAAATAAAATTTCCTTCCATGTATAAACTTTCCCTTGACTTTTTACAATAACAGACTAATACAGTATTTGCTCTCCTGTGGTTGACTTATTTAACTCAGCATAATGTCCTCCAAGTTCATCCACATTACATGCTGTTTTGCAAATTCTACGTTATTCTATAGGGTTGCACAGTATTCCGCTGGTAGCCCTGGTAGCGTAGTGTCTAAGGCACTTGACCGCTAACCAGAAGGCTGGTGGTTCAAATCCACCAGGCACTTCTTAGAAAGAAAGCTGGGTAATCTGCTTCCATAGTGGTACCGCCTCAGAAACCCAAGGAGGGGTGGCTATGAGTTGGCTCTGACTCGACAGCACATAACGGCAACAACAACAAGTATTCCATTGTGTTTATGTACCAAAGTTTGCTTATCCATTCTTCTGTTGATGGGCACCTAGGTTGTTTTCATCTTTTGCTATTGTAAATAGTGCTGCAATGAACATATATCTGTTCTTGTGCTTGCTCTTACTTCTTTTGGATATATACCTAGTAATGGAATGGCTGGGTCAAATGGTATTTCTAATTCCAACTTTTTTAAGGAATTGTCATTCTGCTTTCCACAGTGGTTGTATCATTTTATAGTTCCTCCAGCAATGTGTGAGAGTCCCAAACTATCCACATACTATCCAGCATTTGTTATTTTCTGTCTTGTTGAACTTTGGTACTGGTGCTGGGGCAAGATGGTATCTCATTGGTGTTTTGATTTGCATCTCTCTAATGGCTAATGATCGTGAGCATTTCTTCATTTATTTGTTGGCCACCTGAATATCCTCTTTGGTGAAGTGTCTATTCATGTCTTCTGCCCATATTTTAATTGGATTATTTGTCATTTTGTTGTTGAGGTTTTGGAGTGTTCTATAAATTCCAGAGAGAAGTCTCTTGTCAGATATGTCATTGCATCGTGAGATCTCCTATTTTGTTCTTCTTCAATATTGCTTTAGGAGCTCTGGTAGCATAGTGCCTGAGGCAGTTGACTGCTACCCAGAAGACTGGGAGTTCAAACTCACCAACCATTCCTCGGAAGGAAGGTTGGGCAATCTACTTCCATAGTGATACTGCCTCTGAAACCCAAGGAGGGGTTGCTATGAGTCAGGTCTGACTCGAAAGCACATAACAACAACAACAACCAATATTGCTTTGCTTATCCAAGGTCTTTTTCCTTTCCATATAATGTTCGTGATTGGTTTCTCCGTATCCTTAAAGAATGTTGATGGTATCTGGGTTGGGATTACATTCAATGTATAGATGGCTTTGGGTAGAAATGACATTTTCACAATGTTCAATCTTCCTATCCACGAGTATGGGATGTTCTTCCATTTATGTAGATCTCTTATGGTTTCTTGAAGTTACGTTTTATAGTTTTCTTTGTACAGGTCTTTTGTTTCCCTGGGAAGATTTATTCCCAAGTATTTTATTTTTTTAGTAGCAATTGTAAATGGTATTGATTTCCTTATTTCTTTTTCAGCAATCTCTTTTCTGAAGTAGAGGAATCCAACTGATTTTTGAACGTTGATCTTATATCCTGCCATGATGCTAAATCTCTCAATTAGTTCTAGCAGATTTTTAACTGAGTCTCTTGAGTTTTCTAGATATAGGATCATACCATCAGCAAATGGGGATAGTTTGACTTCTTTGTTACCAGTTTGGATGGCTTTGATTTCCCTTTCTTGCCTTATGCATAATACTGGCTAGGACTTCCAATACAATGTTGAATAGAAGTGGTGATAGAGGGCAAGGTTGTCTGGTTCCTGTTCACAAGGGGAATGGTTTCAGTCTCTCTCCATTGAGAATAATGTTGGCTGTTGGTTTTGTATAGATGCCCTTTACTATATTGAGGAATTCCTCTTCTTTTTCTATTTTGCTGAGGGTTTTGATCAGGAATGAGTGTTGGATTTCATCAAATGCCTTTTCTGTATCAATTGATATGATCATGTGGTTCTTTTCCTGTGTTTTATATATGTGGTGGACGACGTTGATTGTTTTCAAATGTTGAAGTATTCTTGCATACCTGATATAAACATCACTTGATCATAATGAATTATTTTTTTTTAATATGTTGTGGGAGTCTATTGGCTAGGATTTTATTGAAGATTTTTGCATCTGTATTCATGAGGGATACTGGTCTGAAGTTTTCCTTTTGAGTGATGTCTTTGCCTGGTTTTGGTATCAAGGTTATGCTTGCTTCATAAAATGAGTTAGGCAGGATTTCATCCATTTTTATATTTTGGAATAGTTTGAATAGGATTTGTGTCAGTTTTCCTCTGAATGTTTAGTAGAATTCTTCAGTGAAATTGTCTGGGTCAGGAATTTTGTGTTGATAATATTTTTATGAACTTTTCAGTTTCTTCTTTTGCTATGCATCTTTTCAATTTTTCTACCTCAGTCTGTGTTAATTTAGATAAGTAGTGTGTTTCTAGAAATCTATCAATTTCTTCCAGATTTTCAAATTTGTTGGAGTACAGTTCTTCATAATATCCTGATATTGTCCTTTTTATTTCAGTTGGTTCTGTTGTGATGTCATTTCTTATTCATGTTATTTGTATTCTTTCTCTCTTTTTCTTTGTTAAATTTGCCAGTGGTTTGTCAATTTTATGAATTTCTTCGAAAGACCAACTTCTACTCTTGTTGATTTTTTCTATTGTCTTTCTATTTTCCGTTACACTGATTTCTCCTCTAATCTTTATTATTTCCTTTATTCTGGTGACTATAAGCTTTTCTTGCTGTTCTTTTTCTAATTGTTGGAGATGTTGGTTTAAAGTGTTGATTTTAGCTCTTTCTTTTATATATATATATGAGCATTTATTGCTATAAATTGACTTCTGATCACTGTTTTTGCTGTGTCTCTAAAATTTTGGTATGTTGTATTTTCATTCTCATTTGATTCAAGGAATTTTTTAAGTTCATTTTTTATTTCTATTAACCAGTTGTTTTTGAGGAGGGTGTTATTCCTTTTCCTGGCATTTGCTCTTTTTCTGTTGGTCTTCCTAGTTTTGATTTCTAATTTTATAGCATTGTGATCTGAGAAGATGCTTTGGTGTATTTCAATGTTTTTAAATTTATTAATGCTTACTTTGTGGCCTAACATATGGTCTATCATGGAGAATGTTCCATGTGCACTGGAGAAGAATGTATTATTGTTCTGTTGTTAGGTGAAGTGCTCTATAGATGTCTATAAGGTCAAGTTGGTGGATTGTATTGTTTAGCTCTTCTCTGTGTGTTTTTTAGTTTCTTTCCAGTTGTTCTATATTTCATTGAAAGTGGTATACTAAAGCTTCCTATAGGAGCTCTGGTAGCATAGTGGCTAAGACACTTGCCTGCTAACCAGACGGCTGGCGGTTCAAACCCACCAGCCACTCCTCGGAAGGAAGGTTGGGCAATCCTACTTCCGTAGTGATACTGCCTCGGAAACCCAAGGAGGGGTCGCTATGAGTCGAGTTTGACTCGACGGCACATAACAACAACAACAACAACAAAGCTTCCTATGATGACTGTGGATTCATCTATTGCCTTTTCAACTCTTTTAAAGTCTGACTTATGCATTTTGTGGCTCTCTTATTGGGTCCATAGATATTTGTTATGGTTATATCTTCTTGTTCAATCAATCCTTTAATCATTATATAATGTCCTGCTTTGTCTGATCAAAGTGAATTTGATCAGAAATTAATATTGCCACTCCTGCTCTTTTATGGTTGCCATTTGTTTGATATATCTTTCTCCAAGCTTTGATTTTTAGTCTATTTTTGTCTTTGTCTCTAAGGTGTGTCTCTTGTAGACAGCATATTGATGGGTTGTGTTTTCCTATCCAGTCTACAACTCTCTAGGTCTCTTGAGTCATGCATTTAATCCATTAACATTCAGTAACTACCGACAAGTATGAATCAGTTGCTGTCATTTTATGTTTTTTCATGGTGTTCCTGGTTTCTTTGTTCCATATAATTCTCTGTGCCAAGCTCATTATGTTTATGAATCATGTTATCATTTCCTTTGTTGCTATTGTTTTAGTATTTGCTAAATATTTGTGCTTGTTCTCTTTTTTACTGTGATGTGAAGGTTTATCATTTTTCTTTGAGTTTACCCTGTGATTTATCATTTTCTCCCCCACTTTAGAATAGTTCATCCTATCCTGCAACTCTCTTGACTTCCTTGCCATTTAGAAGTTCTGTAGCTACACTATTTTTTCCCCTCTTTTTGGTTTGTAATTGTCTTCATTTGCCAATTGATGTCTCTGGTTCTCTGTTTACAATCTTGTAAGCTTATTTTACTTTGGATACTTACATAGCTGTGTTGGTTTCTGTGTTATGTCATCTTGTGTATTAATAGTCACTTGTTTTTTGCAATTATTGGTTCTCTGTTCAGAGGACTCCCTTTAATATCTCTTGTAAGGTTGGTGTTGTTTTAACAAATTCCCTTAATGTCTACTTATCTGGAAACCTCCTAATTTCACCATCATATTTGAAGGACAATTTTGCTGGGTACAAAATTCTTGGTTCAAAATTTTTCTCTTTCAGGGTTTTATATCCCATCCCATTGCTCTCTTGATTGTATGGTTTCTGCTGAGAAATCCAAGCCTATTCTTATTGGTTGTCATTTGTAAGTAATTTTTCAATTTTCCCATGCAGATTTTAGGATTCATTCTTTGTCTTTGTTTTTGATGAGATTGATAATGATGTGTCTTGGTGATTTTTTTTTTTTTTTTCAGGATCTATCCTGTTTGGGGTTCATCGGACATCCTGAAGTGATATATTCTCATCTTTCATCATATTACTTATCTTCCAACAAATAGTGGACAATTTTCTCAGTGGTTTTCTTTTCCTCTTCCTGTTCTGGAGTTCCAGTTACACATAGATTATTCCTTTAATGGTATCCCACATGAACCTTAGGCTTTCTTCATTTTGTTTTGATCTTTTTTCTGATTGATTCCTTTCCAAAGAAATATGCAGGTAGTTGTCTTCAATATCATTAATTCTGTCTTCTGTTGATTCAATTCTACTCCTTTGCCCTTTCTGTGTGTTATTTTTTTTTCTGAAAATTTAGTATTAATGTTCTTGATTTCTTGCTGTAGATTTTGTATAATTTCTATTTTTTCATTTATTTTGTCATTTTGTTCTTGTATTTTCTTCCAAAATTGTTCTAGGGTTTTATCTGTGTTTTCCTTAATTTTGTCAGTGTTTTCCTTGATTTGTCTCTCAATCCTTTGAAAATACCTAAATATAATTCTTTTGAATTCCTTATCAGAGAGTTCCAATGCTGCTTCTTCCTTGGGGCTTTGTTCTAGGTTTGTATCCTACTCCCTTGTTTCTACAATTTTATCTTGCTTCTTTGTGTGGACTCTGATGCTCTGTTGTCTCCAAGACATTGTGACATTGTTGTATTTAGATCTCTATTAACTGTTTGTGAAGAACAGCTAAGGTTAAGTCAGGCTCTTCTTGGTAGTCATTTATTGTTGGCTAGTTAGCAGAGAAGGGAGCAGTGACTCTCACTCAGTAAGTGAAGCTGCAGGAGGTGGAGGTGTAGTTGTGTCATATGGGCACTGTTGCTGTCTCCCACTCAGTTAGTAAAAACAATACCCTCTGAAAAGCTTTATTCCATCCATGTCATTAAGGTCAACTCTTCTTTGAGGAGGCAGTGCTTCCTCAGTTGTATTTTGAGTGCCTTCCTACCAGAGGGGCTCATCTTCTGGGACTGCACTGGACAGTATTTCAGGGCTATTCATAGTGTTTCACTGCTATTCATAAGGTTTTCACTGGCCAGTTCTTTGAGAAGTGGATGGCCCTTTCCTTCTTATGAGTCTGTCTTAGTCTGGAAGTTCTGCTGAACCTGTCCACCATGGGTGACCCTGCTGGCATTTGAAACACCAGTGGTATAGCCTCCAGCCTCATAGCAGCATGCAAGCCACCACAGTATGACAAACTCACAGGCATGTAGTGGTTGCCATATGATAGGATTCCATTTTTCCCCCCCACAAATTTTCTTGTGCTTATTTATAAGCAATTAAAAAATTACTCTGGTTAGGGTGAAAGTTTACAGAGCCAATTCATTTCCCATACAGTAGTTCATACACATTTTTTTCATGACATTGACTACAATTTCCCACAATGTGCCTCCCTTGCCACTTCCTCCATGTAGTTATCTCTTCCCTGTGTCCTTTTTTTCTGTGCATTTCTGCCCCCTGAGCTATCTCCCTGTGCAAAAACTACCTTTTTGTTCTCCCACGATTGATCATTCTAAGGAATGTGTCTACCTGATATAAATGTTCATCTTATATGCCTGTCTATTTTTTGGCTGGAAACCACAGGAGTAAGTTCAATTCCAGACCTGAAAGGTAGTTAGGGGCCATAGTCTCAGTGGTCTAACCAGGCTCTATCTTTAAACCTAGTCTTATTATTATTATCATTATTTTTATGATTTTGAGTTTAGTTCCATATTGTTCTCCTACTCTATCCAGGATGTCCTGCACTGATCCCTTTCCAAGTGATTGACAGTGGTAGCAGGGCACCATCTAGTTCTCCTGCTCCCATGGTCATGTAGGCTGAGGTTCACATGACCCATTAGTCCCTTGGACTAATGATTTCCATCTGTCTTTGCTTTTTTCATTCTTCTTTACTCTGGATGAGGAGAGACCCATTATTGTATCTAGATGGCAGCTTGCAAGGTGTTAAGACCCCAGTCACTACTTACTAATGTAGGATGTTAAGCAATGTTTTTGTGTTGTATGTTATACCAATTGTACTTGATGTCCCCCGTGACTATGGTCCCAAGCCCACAGGTCCAAGTACTCACTCCCTCAGGGTTGTTGGCTGTGGCTAAGAAGTTATCACAACTTTGCCCCTGTTAGCTCTATTATTTATATGGGCATTTTTACAACACATACAAATATGTATGTAGAAATTTTGTCTGCCAACCTTATATATGGTCATGCATACATTCCCTTTTCCCAACATATATCTGATCATTTAGTCTGTCTAACCAAATATTTACCTGTAGACTAATGTTTGTTATTCTTGTTAACACAGTATTGTATATGTAAAGGGGTTTATCTTTGTTTTCTGTATCTCTTATACACCTCTCTGTGTCTTCCTTTTCCTTAGTCTTATTGCATTGTTCCTTATTTATAAGCACTTTTGTTGGGATGACCTTATCAGGCATTTCCAGAATCTAGAATTCTGGAGTATAATTTTTTTTTTTTTTCCTCTTTTCCAGAATGATACTAGATCCAATTTGCTTGCTTCTCCCTCCCCAATCAGCCCATCTTGCCCAGTACATCTGATATATCCAAGCAGAGACGAATGACCATAGTACATGGCAAGCATATGAAGGGAAACCACCAGTTCTATTTAATTTATGTAAATCTTTTCTCATGACTTGTTCAAACCCTCAAAGTTCTTTCCAGGGAAAAAGTTTTCTGTTAACAATTATTCTTTCTATGACCTATAAGACCCTGTGTGACTACTCCCTGCCTCCCTTTTTAAACTCATCTACTAGTCTCCCTCCTACCATTTGTTACAATCCAATATACTGGTCTTCTTTCTGCATGTATAGCAATATATCTATTTTTTTTTTTTCAGTCAGTTTATTAAAGAGCCACACCCATACACCAAGTGATCACCACCCCTTAAAAGAATGATGGTATGGGACAGTGAAAGATCTCAGGCTTTAGATAGTATATTATGTCTATTAGGAACAGAGCCATAAAATAAGCTTGCATAGATGATAATCTCAGCTTTTCCCTCTTAGCCAAGTTACTTAACCTTTTAGGACCTTGTGTTAATCTCCTGAAACTGCTGTAGCAAAGTACCACAAACTGTGTGGCTTAAGACAATAGGAATTTATTGTCTCACAGTTCTGGAGGTGTTGTTGTTGTTAAGTTCCATAGAGTCGTTTCCGACTCATAGCGACCCCATGAACAGCAGAACGAAACACTGCCCGATCCCGAGCCAGCCCCACAATCCCTGCTATACTTGAGCTCATCATTGCAGCCACCATATCAATCCATCTTATTGAAGGCCTCCCCCTCTTTTGTTGACCCTCCACACTACCAAGCATGACATCCTTCTCCAGGGAATGGTCCCTCCTTACAACATGACCAAAATAGGTGAGACGAAGTCTGGCCATTCTTGCTCCCAAGGAGCATTCTGGCTGCACCTCTTCCAGGACAGATCTGTTA
>NW_006921606.1:17003645-17034890 GCF_000298275.1 Orycteropus afer afer
GAAAGCTTTCTCTTTTCCATATGAGTAAGGCTGGCTTTACTCAGATGTTGCAACTCTTTTCCAGTCCTATTTTGAGAGCGTTTTAGCCTAAACGGACTATTCCTACAGGTGTGTGGTAATGTACCAAACAGTGTTTCTTTGCTATTCATAAGGTTTTCCCTGGCCAATTCTTTGAGAAGCAGACGGCCTCTTCCTTCTTCCTAGTCTGTCTCTGTCTATAAGCTGGCTGTTACCTGTGCACCAGGTGCATCTCTCTGGGTTTTAAACACCAGAGGCTCAGCCTCCAAAACTCACATCTATATTTCACCACAGTAGGACAAACCAACAGACAATTTTGTCCTGCTGCTGGACACATCTCGTGTCACCCCCACCTGGCTGACTGTTCCTTTGTCTGGCTTCCTGGCTTTTAATCCTCTTTCTCCTGCTCTTCCGGCCTGCTACTCTGGCGTCCCTGCGTTGTCTCTCCTCACCTGTAAGCCTAGGGCTCAAGGCTTTTATCCCCTTCTCTGCTCTTCCAGCCTGCTGCTCTGGCGTCCCTGAGTTGTCTCTCCTTGCCTGTAAGCCTGTAAGTTCTGGAGGTAGAAGTTCAAAATCAAGGTGTCAGCAGAGTCATACTCCCTTTGGAGGCTCTCATAGAATACTTCCCTGCCTCTTCCAGGTTCTACAATCCTTGGTTTTCCTGGGTTTACATCTATCACTCTAATCTCTGCCTCTATCATCACATGACTTCTTCTCTGAGTGTCTGTGTCCACATTTTTCTCTTTTTATAAGAGCACCAGTCATATTGGATTAAGGCACACTCAAACAACCTCATCTTAATTTGATTACATCTCCAAAGTCTCTACTTCTAAATAAGGTCATATTACTAGGTACAGGATGCAAAGGTAAGGGTTAGGACTTCAAGATATCTCCTTGAAGGATATAATTTAACCCATAACAGACCTCATTGTCCACATCAATAAAATGGATAATATTAGGATTGTTGTACAAATTAAATGACCACATATACAAATGTCAGCTGTTATACCTATTTGTGAAATCAGTCAGACTTGGGTTTGGATTCCCTTCTGCCATGTGCTTGAAGTTAACCTCAGGAAGTCTCAGATTACTCAGCTATAAAGTAAATGCAAAAATGTTCTGTGTTATGGTGGGAGGGAAGTATGGGGGAAAAATAAATGCTGTTTAAATGCCTAAAAGTTCCAAGAACATTTCCTTGTGCATAAGAAATGCTTCATAAAAGTTAGCTGTCTTCCTCAGCACCACTCCCAAAGACCTATCCAAGGAATGTACACTGCTGACAAGCCCATGCTTCCTCATAGGACCCCAGTGCCCTAACGTACCTAGAGTGACTCTCACAGAAAATGGGGTTCAGCACAAGGCAGGACCTACAGAGTTTCCATCTAAGAGGTTGACTAGGGAGTTACATGACAAACTTCACTATAATTTTCTTGTGTATTATCAGCATTCAACACCCTCTGTCAGTTGCCAAACTGTGGTAGCTTGACTCTTGATATGATGTTGAAAGCTGTGTCACAGTATTTCAAACACCAGCAGATGCACTCAGTGGAAAAGTTTCAGCAGAGTTTCCAGAAAGAAGAAAGACCTAGAAATCTACTTCTGAAAATTAGCCAATGAGAACCTTATGAATTACCACAGAATATTGTCTGATATAGTGCTAGAAGATGATCCCCCTAGATTGGAAGGCACTCAACAAACACAGTGGTTGCAACAATAGACTCAAGCATACCAACAATTGTGACAGTGGTGCAGGACCAGGAAACATTTTGTTCTGTTGATGTGAGGTCTCCATGAGTTGGAGCCAATTGATTGCAGCTAACAGCACCCACCAGCCACTCCTCGGAAAGAAGGTTGGGCAATCCTACTTCCGTTGTGATACTGCCTCGGAAACCCAAGGAGGGGTCACTATGAGTCGGGGCCGACTTGACGGCAAACAACAACAACAACAACAACAGCATTCATCACTATGACACACACACTGAAGTCAGATATCGAAAGGCTTTCTTTTAAAATAAGTGTGTGTCTCCCACTCTCACGCTCCTATCAGGGCTGCAAATGCATAGTGACATATCATGCCACCTGCCCCACCACATGTCATACTTTCTATCTGAGTCTATTGGATGTGATCTGAGAATCCTTCCCAAGTCAGCTCTCCATACCACCCTACAGACTGATCGGTGCTTTCACACATGCTAAAACCTATCTGCTGTTTCTGTAAGAAGAGATCCCTGTTTTTGTTGTTGTTGTTAGGTGCTGTTGAGTCAGTTCTGACTCCTAGTGACCCTATGTACAGCAAAACAAAACACTGCACCATCCTCACAATGCTTGCTGTACATGACCCCATCATTTTAGCCACTGTGTCAGTCCATCTTGTTGAGGACCTTCCCCCTTTTCGCTGACCATCCACCTTACCAAACATGATATCCTTCTACAGAGAATGGTCCCTTCTGACAACATGACCAAACAAGGTGAGATGAAATCTGGCCTTTCTTGCTTCCCAGAAACATTCTGGCTGCACTTCTTGCGGGACAGATTTGTTCACTCTTCTGGCAGTCCATGGTACTTTCAATATTCTTTGCCAACACAACAACTCAAAAACATCAACTCTTCTTTGGATTGATGAGTGCTTTCACACATGCTAAACCTATCTGGGGTCTCTGCAAGAAGAGATCCTTGAACTGAGCTTAATATATGATCCATCTCACACCTTGCCTTGAGCCTCCTATCTCACAAGAATGGCCCTTGATCATTCATTTGCTTCATACTTGTCCTATCTGTAGTTACTTTATCATGGTTACTGTTAATTTCACATCAGCTCATAGGCTCAGTAGGTCCCAAGAATCAGAGGTATGTTTTTCCCTTTTATTTTCTTTAAACATTTTTCTAAGAACAGCAACACAAACAAAAAGACCTGGGCCCTTGATTCCGATTTATTTTACTGCCTGCAAGTAATTTAAAGCATGCACTAAAAATGCCAAAAGTGAATAGATTGGATATAGTTTTTCTATTCTCTGGGCACAAGAAAAACTCTCCAGGAAACTATTTAAAATATTTGGAATTGACCACATTATTTTAAGCAGCCCTCAAGTGTAAAGTGAGGGTTCTTGTTCTTGTCTGCTGGGTATAAAACTGCCCACTGAGGTATGGTGGGAAGAAAGTCCCTCTTTTCTATTCTTACCATCCAAGGCAGAATACCCCTGCAGAAAGGACATCTGCTTCTTTTTTGTGGTAATTGTGTTCCTTTATCTGGAAGTCATTCTTCCAAGAAATCTGAGATAGATTATGAAAAGTCAGTTCCTGACCACAGTATGATCCTTTAACATTAAGCTAGAAAATGTCTCCCTCTACCCTTGAGAAGGCAGAGTGGTGGCTCAGGGCTAGAATTCTCATCTTCCATAATAAAAATCTAGGTTCAATTCTAAGACAATTTACCTCATGTGCAGCTACTATCCATCTGTCAATGGAGCCTTGAGTGTTGCTATGATGCTGAACAGGTTTCTGTGGAGCTTCCAGACTAAGATGGATTAGGAAGAAAGACCCGATGATTTACTGAAAATCAGCCAATGAAAACCCTATGGATCACAACAATCATTGTGCACGAGGTCATTGTGAGTTGGGGGGGGCAACTTGATGGCAGCTAGTAACAATAGCTCCTAAAAAGAGAGTTTTTTATAAGGTTAATATCCTGGAAACATTCCAGTGGGTCACTCTCATGCTGCTGTCTCCTGTTGCTCTTGATGTTTCAGCTGGACCCAAGATTTCTTCTCACTTCCTGTTCTGGGCCATTGTCCGACACTCATTACTCACCAGCTGTGTCCCAGCTGCTACATTCCTTAGCAGAGGTGGCGTCATGCACCTGGTGTGTGAGACCATTTTCCTTCTGCCTCCTAACATGGTGCATTAAATTTCTGAGTCTTTGTTTTGAAAGCAGGTCTATAAATGTCAACTATTATTAACTGTTCAAATGAGGGGTGGGAAAACTGGAGGATTTAGGAAGAATGAAGAATTGAGTAAAACTTTTTTTTAAAAAATCCCATTTATTTTTCCTGCTCTTTCCTTTTCCAGCTGCCATGTTAATTTGAACATCCAGACTGTCTACAAAGCATTGAGTAACCATCCTTATCAGTTGATAAAAATCCATGAACATTAAATATTTCAAAAGAAAATTGTTATTACTGTTCTAATTAGTAATGATTTTGGCATAAAAGATAGAAATGTAGGCAACAGTGGCTTGTTATTGCTAAAAAGTTCTCAGGCCAGTAAAATTAAAAACAATATTCACAATAAACATGCTGTCAATGTGACCAGGAATAGATCTGTTTCCTCAGAGATGACAGTGTTTGTCAGTGCCTAGACATTCCAGCTTGATAGATATTGGGGCTGTTTTTATACCATCCTTTTAATGCTCTCCTTTCCTTTAGTCTCATCCCTTCTGTAAATTCTTTCATTTGCTGGCCAATGAGATGCAAGTCATGTCAGGTTATTTTCTTCCTGTTATTATTTGCTGTCAAGTTGACTCTGAATTGTTGCTACCTTATGTAAAACAGAATGAGGCATTATCTGATCCTGCATCATCCTCATAATCACTAGCATCCATCTTTTCCAGATATTGTGCCAATCCATCTCACAGAGGGTGTCTTTTGCTTTCCCTGGCTCTCTATTTCACCAAGCATGATTTTCTTGTCTAGCGATTGATACTTTCCATTGACATGTCAATAAAAGTGAGTTGAACAATGTTCTTTTGTAATCCATGAGGTTTTCTTTGGCTAATTTTCAGAGGTAGATGGACAGGCCTTGCTTCTTAATCTGTTTTAGTTTGGAAGCTGCACTGCAACCTGTCCACCATGAATGAGCCTACTGGTATTTTAAATACTGGTGGTATAGCTTCCAGCACTGCAGCAATACACCACGCCACCATAGTATGATGAACTTGTAGATGAGTGGGGGGTTTTCTTGTTACTTTTAAAAAATCCTTAGAGGAGCTTGTGGAAAGAGCAAATGCAACCTTCACAAGTACAATAGAAAAGCTCTGTGAATACACCCATTAAATAGCTAAAAATTCCTTCTCTGAAGATGTGTTAATTTACCTACATTTTTGTTTTTTTGTGAATGGTATGGACAGATAAAACTGTATGCCCCAAGAGTAGTAATCTTTCAAGAATGGATTTATAGAATAACTCACTTTTAAATAAGGGTTTTTGTTCTTTTGTTTTGTTTTGTTTTCACTTCTGAGAAGAATTTTGTCAGTGTATATAACCATGAAAGATCTATTTTCATTCATTAGTAGACAGCATGTACAAACTTGGAAGAATTTATTTATTTTCCTGGTGTTTTGTTTGCTGGCTTAAGACATTGAGTACTCAGTACTTCAGAACCAATGCAGCACTGAGAAAGTGAAAGGCTACAGGGTGATAGATATTATGTAAACACGATGGTTAGGTGAGTATTAAAACCAACTGGTGCTTTTTCTGCTGATCTCAACTAAACTCTTAGGGGGATCAGGCTAGATTACAAATCTATTCGATAAATATTATCAGGGTCAGGATTTTCTCAGAGAGCACTGGATGGTAAGATAAGAGTTATTTATTTCATACCAATTTTTGAACATATTTTCAAAAATGATTTCGATAAATGCCACAATCTGAAATGGTTGCTAGGTATGATTTACAGTTGAGCAAGGGCATAGTTGAAATAGGTTTACTATATTGTAGGTACATGGGTGACACAAACAGTTTGCTATGACTACTAGCCTCAAGGTTGTGCAAAAAGGATATGGAGGAGGCATCCTCTGACCTCCTCTAAATTCATAAGGGGAAGCCAAATCACCATTAGTAGCTCAAGGCTGATTCCTATGAGGCAGAAGTCAGACATGCTGCCACCCTCTAACCTTTTTACCAATTCTGACACCAACCACCCCTGCCACTGCATTCTCTACTCCTCTGCTGAGTTCAGTGATTTATTGCAATGGCCACACAGAACTCATAGGCAATACTCACTATTATGAGGTTTATTGGGGGAAGAAGCAGGTTACAATTCAGATTCAGGAAAGCACTCAAGATAAAATCTTTGATCAGGAGAGTCTCTCATTGGTCATGCCCAGAGGCATGCCCTTCTTTGACTCTTGGACTCTCATCCTAGCCTCTGCCCTGCTCAAACAAGTGTTTCGAAGACTTTTAGCTCTGTCAGTTGGTGCACCCTACTCTGGCCAGTAAGCCTCCTGCCCAAAGACACTCAGCTTTGTTGCTTTATGGGCCAGCAAACCTGCCTTTCTGCCTTATGCTAGTCTCTTGGTTCTGCTACCACTGCCTCTCAGTACAGGGATCTTGGGTCCAATGATGCACTGCACTCCTGGCTTCTCTCACTTGATAGCATGATATCCTCCTTTTCTGAGAGGGATTACTTTAAGCCTGGTAGAATGAGAAAACTGACCAGCCCCACCATTAGGGTTCCATACACCTTATTTTCTTTCTTTCATGCCCCAAAATGTGTCACATATCTTATTTACATTGCTAACAAACCATCTAATCACCTTTGTGGGCCACAAAACATTTAAGATTTGCATTGACCCATTCAGTCATCTGATTGGAGTCTTAAAAACCAACAGAAGAAGCATACCAAGGAATTCACTGAACCAAAGGTTGGCAGTTAGGATTCAACCAGTGGTACTGTGGGAAAAAGGCATAGTGATCTGTTTCTATATAAATTATAGCCAAGAACAAAGCAAGCCTCAATAAATTTAAAAACATTGAAATACTGCAAAGTATCTTCTTAAATAATAATGCTATAAAATTAGAAAACAGTACTAGGAAGAATAATGGAAAAAGAACAAATGCCAGGTGGGGTGGTTAAGTTCGTGTGTCAACTTGGCTTGTTCTGGTTGAGTGGCTGGGTAGCTGGATGTAGTATTCCCCATAATGAGACTGGTAATCAACTCCATGGTGGAATTTACTGTGAGCAGCTGAATAGCTGCCTTAGGAATGTGGTCTGCTTCTTGTATATAATGAGAAGCCTTGGGGATAGTCTCTAGCTTATGGCATGCTTGAATCCTGTGTGTAGCCATGTCATTGCTCAGCAGCCTGTCATGCTCTGCCAACCTGGGGACTTTCAATGGACTTGAATTAATGGCCTGTGGTTTGGTTACATCAGGACTGTGTCATTTTATTTGTTGACCTTGGGCTTGTTAGACTCAGCAGCCAGTACCTGCCTCTAGTTTCAGTGGGCTGGGAACAAGAGGCCAAGCTGAAGCCCAACATTGAGGGCCTTTTCATGAGGAGTCCCTAGAGCCTGACACTTTAAACTTGGATTTAAAGCCTCCATCCCATGAGAGAATAAACTCCTGTTTGTTCAAGCCATCCCATTTTTGGTATATTCTTGTCAGAGCTGCACTAGGTAACCAGAACACCAGGAAACTGAGTAATACCCTCCTCAAAAATGACTGAATAATAGAAGAAATAAAAAGTGAAATTAAAAAAAAAAATTCTGGAATCAAATGAGAATGAAAACACAACACACCAAAATCTTTGGAACACAGCAAAAGCTGTGTTCAGAGGGCAATTTATAGCAATAGATGCACACATCAAAAAGAAAGAAAGAGTCAAAATCAGCACATTAACCCAATTTTTCCAACAATTAGAAAAAGAGAAGTAGAAAAAGCCTACAGTCAGCAGATAAAATAATACTCAAGCAGAAATAAATGATTCAGAAAAAGAAAAGACAATGGAAAAAATCAACAAGACTAGAGTTGCTTCTTTGAAAGGATTAAAAAATTGACAAACCACTGACAACCTTAACAAAAGAAAAGGAGAAGCAAATAACACAAGTAAGAAATTAAAGGGGTAACATCACAAAAGAACAAACAGAAATAAAAAGAATAATATCAGGATATTATGAAGAACTGTACGCCAACAAATCTGAAAACCTAGAAGAACTCGACAGATTTTTAGAAACACACTACTTACCTAAACTAACACAGGTTGAGGTGGAAAATTGAACAGACTCATAATAAAAGAAGAAATTGAACAGGTCATTAAAAAAAAAAAAAAAATTACCAACCAAAAAAAGTCCTGACCCAGATGGTTTCAATGGAGAATTCTACCAATCATTCACAGAAGAGCTGATAAAAATCCTACTCAAACTATTTCAGAATATAGGAAAAGATGGAATCCTTCAAATTCATTTTATATAGCTAGCATAATCCTGACACCAACACCGGCAAAGACACCACTAAAAAGGAAAACTGCAGAACAATATTCCTCATAATTATAGATGAAAAAATCTTCAACAAACTCCTAGATAATAGATTCCAAGAACATATGAAAAAATAATGATATGTAATGACCAAGTGAGCTTCATATCAGATATGCAAGGATAGTTCAACATTAGAACAATTAACATGATCCATCACATAAGTAAAATAAAGGAAAAGAATCACATGATCATATCAATAAAGGCAGAAAAGGCATTTAATAAACTGCAACATCTGTTCTTGTTAAAAACTCTCAGAAAAGTGAGAATAGAAAGGAAATTCCTCAGCATAATAGAAGGCATATATGCAAAACCAAGAGCCAACATTATTCTCAATGGAGAGAGACTAAAACTAATTCCCCTGCCAACAGGAACAAGACAAGGATGACCTCTTTCTCCACTTCTATTCAACATTGTATTGGAAATCCTAGTCAGGGCAATAAGGCAAGAAAGGAAAGTCAAAGTATCCAAATGGGTAAGAAAGAAGTAAAACTATCCTTATTTGCAAATAATATAATCCTATGCATAGAAAACCCATGAGACTCAGCAAGAAAACTGCTAGACCTACGGAAAGATTTAGCATAGTGGCAGAATACAAGATCAACACATAAAAATCAGTTGGTTTCCTCTACACCATCAAAGAGATCTTTGAAAAGGAAATAAGGAAATCAATACAATTTACAATAACTACCAAAAAGATAAAATACTTGGGAATAAATTTTACCAGGAAAACAAAGGACCTATACAAACAAAATTATAATACATCACTTCAAGAAACAATAAGAGATCTATATAAATGGAAGAACATACCATGCTCATGAATAAGAAGATTGGACATTGTAAAAATATCAGTACTACCCAAATCAATCTATAAATTCAATGCAATCCCAATCCAGATTCCATCAACATTCTTTAAAGACATGGAAAAACCAATCACTGATTTCATTTGGAAAGAGATATCAGATAAGAAAAACACTACTGAAGAAGAAGAACAAAGCAGGAGATCTCACACTTTCAGATCTCAAATCCTACTATGCAGCCACAGTAGTCAAAACAGCCTCATACTGGTACAACAACAGACAAAAAGACCAGTGGAACAGAATTGAGAACCCAAAAATTGATCCATCTACCAATGGTCAACTGATCGTTGACAAAAGGCTGAAAACCATTCAATGGAGAAGAGATAGTCTCTTTCACAAATGGTCCTGGCAAAACTGGATATCGATTTGCAGAAAATTGAAATGAGATCCATACCTCACACCGTACAAAAACCTAACTGTAGATGGATCAAAGACACAAATGTGAAACTTAAAACTAAACTTCATCAAAGAAAAAATAGGGGAAAACTTAGGGGCTCTAATTTATGGCATAAATAGACTATCAAGCATAACCTAGGATGCACAAACAGCAGAAGATAAACTAGATGATTGGGACTTTCTAAAAATTAAATTCTTATGTGCATCAAAAGACTTCTTCAAAATAGTAAAATAAATAAATAAATAAACCTACAGAATAGGAAAAAATATTAGGCAATGACATATTGGACAAAGGACTTATCTATGAAATTTATAGAATACTCCAACACCTCAACATCAAAAAGACAAACAATCCAATTAAAATTTGGGCAGAAGGCACAAACAGACACTTCACTAAAGAAGATATTCAGACAGCCAACAAACACATGAAGAAATGTTTGTGATCATTAACCATTAGGGAGATGCAAATCAAAGTAACTATGAGATACCATCTCACCTCAACGTAAATGGCAAAGTTCAACAAGGTGGGAAATAACAAATGCTGAAGAAGATGTGGAGAAACTGAGACTCTCCTACACCGCTGGTGGGACTGTAAATTGATGCAACTGCTGTGGAAATGAGTAAATAGTTGGAAATAGAAATACCGTTTAATTCAGCAATCCCATTACTAGGTATATATCTGAAATAAGTGAGCAGCAGGACACAAACAGAAATATGCACACCCATGTCCATTGCAGCACTTTTCACAATAGCAAATAGATGCAAACAATGTAAGTGCCCATCAACCGAGATATGGATAAACAAACTGTGGTACATAAATATAATGGAATACTATGCAACCCTAAAGAGTAATAAGAATCTGCAAAACACCACATAACATGAATGAGCTTGGAGGACATTATGCTGAGTGAAACAAGGCAATCACAGAAGGACAAATTTTGTATTAGTCCACTACTGTAAAAAGTCAAGGAAAGGTTTATGCATAGAAGGAAAATTTCTTTGTTGGTTACGAGAGATGGGAGGGAAGAGGAGGCTAAATTCCTAGATAGATGAAAAAAAAAAAAGGAAATATATGTATAGAAACCAAAGATGTGGTTACTATGGGTAGGAGAGAGAGGGGGAAAAGGGGAGCTTTTTCTTTGCGGTATACTGAGTTTATGCTAATGGCTGTGGAATGTTTTGGAAAAGGATATCAATAGTGATGGAATAACATAAAAAATGTCATCAATGCCCATGCGCTGTAAATGGGGAAGTTGTTATGTTGGTGAATATCTTTGTGTATGTACAATAAAAGTGAAAAAAAAAGAAAAGAAAAAAAAATTATGGCCAAGAAAATTCTTTGGAGCAGTTGTACTCTCTATGAGGTGACCATAAAACAACCTACTTGATAAAAAATTATTATCATTATTATTATTATATAGTATTAGCTTTCTATTATTGCTGAAGCAAATAACCAAAATATCTCCTTTATTCTATCTTTTGATTGTCTCTTCCATTTTAAGGGTCCTTTTGATTACATTAAGCCCACCTGGGTTATAGAATTCTATTTTAAGATCAACTGGTGAGTAAACTTAATTCTCTCTTCAAGTTTATATGCTCTCTGTCATGCAAAGTACCATAATCACTAGTTCTAAAGATTAGGGCATGGACATCTCCGAGGGGCCCTCATTCCATCTACCAGATATATTAATAGATGGTCAAGGTGTTATGTCAACCAATTCAGGAAAAATAAAAGTCAATCCGTACATGAGATTCAGCAAAACCTGAGGCTTAGGTCTTGAAATTATTTAAATAAATAGAAAAAAATTTGTGTTTTGAGTGTTCTGTCAAGTCTAGGACTCCACTGAGGGATCTGGGTTGCTGAAGCTTTATTATTGAATACATAATAAAGTCCCTGTTTCTTTTAGGGATCTTGCCACTGGATGAGAGAGAAAAGCATATTAGTAATGTAGAAAACACTGACTGCAGTGGTCCTGAGCAGGACTGCTTCCCTGGCTGATAACATTTGGACAGGGTTCACCCAAGCAGTGGCATTGAAGGGCTAAGTATTTATCAATGAATGAGTGAATGTAGAGGCATTTATGTTCAGAAGTGTCTTGAGCAAAGCTAGTAGACCAGGGAGGATCCAAGTTTTGTGCAGTTTGAAACTTATACAGTCTTGGGACCCTTCTTAAGAAGAATATAAAATCATGAATATAGAATTTGGCAAAAAAAAAATAAAACAAAAAAAACCCACATTTATTTAAGATAAGAAAATGTTACAAAAAATTTAAGAAACAGCATATATCATCACAAAATCTGGAATTATTACACAAAATTCTATTAGCTGTCTAGGTCAACAACCACATGAAGAAATGTTCACAATCATTAGCCATTAGAGAGATACAAATCAAAACAACAATGAGATACCATCTTGCCCTAGCACCAATAGCAAAGCTCAACAAGACAGAAAATAACAGATACTGGCAAGGATGTGGAGAGATTGGAACTCTCGTACACTGCTGTCAAATGATACAACCACTGTGAAAAGCAGTATGGCGATTCCTTAAAAAGTTGTAATTAGAAATATCACTTGATCCACAATCCCATTACTAGGTATATATCCTAAAGAAGTGAGAGCCAGGACAAGAACAGATATATGCACACTCATGTTTATCGCAGCAATATTTACAATAACTAAAAGATGGAAACAACATAGGTGTCGACCACCAGAAGAAAGGATAACCAAATTACGGTATATGCACACAATGGAATATTATGCAACCCTAAAGAATAATGTAGAATCTGTAAAAGGCTGCATAATGTGGATGAACTTGGAAGACATAATGCTGAGTGAAATAAGTCAATCACAGAAGGACAAATAATGTTTTAGTCCACTACTGTGAAAAGTCAAGGTTTATATATGGAAGGAAATTTTCTTTGTTGGTTACCAGGGGTGGGAGGGGAAAGGATGGAACACTGTTAGATAGGAGACAAGGATTGATTTGGGTGAAGAGAAGGGCAATGTACCAAATGTGAGTGATCAATACAGTGGCATCGAGGAAGAGGAAGACAAAGAGTGGTGCATGGGAGGTATAGACAACAAAGATGAAAACCCCCTCCCCTTATTTTTTATTGTGATTTGGGTGAAAATTTACAGAGCAAATACACTTTCCATACAGCAGATCACATGCACTTTGTCTCATGACATTGACCACAATTTAGCACAATGCAAGATCTCCTCTCCCACTTCCTCCCGATAGGTACTGCTTCCCTGTCACCATCCCTCCATGCACTCCTACCCCCTGAGCTGTCTCCCTGTGCCTGAGCAGCCCTTCTTTTTCTCTTGCTTGTTCTTTCCAAGGAGTGTATCTACCTCAGATAAATGCTCAACTAGTATGCCTGTCTACTGCTTGGCTGGAAGCTACAGGTATGTGTTCATTTCCAGACCTGAAGGGCAGCTAGGGGCCATAGCCTCAGTGGTTCCACTAGGCTCCCTCAGTCCAGTAAACCTGTTCCCCACTTCTTTTTTTTTTTCAAATGAGTTTGAGTTTTGTTCCACATTGTTCCCCCTGTCTATCCAGGATCTCCTACAAAGATTCTCTTCCAAGTGGTTGACAGTAGTAGCTGAGCACCGTCTATTTCTTCTGGTCTCATAGTTGTGTAGGCTGCAGATCGGATGGTGTACCAGTCACTAGGACTAGTTGTTTCCATGAATTTTTGGTTTTCTTCATTCTTCTTGGCCCTGGACGAGGAGAGACCCATCATTGCATCTAGATGGCAGCTTGCAAGCTTTTAAGAACTCAGTCACTACTAGCCACAGTAGAAGGTGGAACAATGATTTGTGTAGTATGTTATGCCAATTGAGCTTGATGTCCTCTGGAACTATGGTCTCGAGCCTGCAGATTCAACTACTTGGTCCCTCTAGGTAGCTGTTAGTGGCCAAGCAGTGACTAAAACTTTGCCCCTTGTCGGCCCCATTATACACCTGGGAATTCAGATCATACCCATAAAGTTATTGGACCACTGTCTGCCAACCCTATACATGTTCTTGGGTGTACTCTCCACTTCATATAGATATCTAATATTTCAGCCTGTCCACCCATCTATCCACCCATATACCCATGTTTGCCTTCACTGAGCATGTCGTATTATATGTGCAAAAGGGTTCAAAAGATGAACCCTTTTGCACATACAGTACTGCATTGTCAGTGAAGGCAAACATGGATATATGGGTGAATAGATGGGTGGACAGGCTGAATGATCAGGTAAGTCTAGGCAGGGGGGATTATGCCCATGACCACATATGGGGTTGGCAGATGATGTTTCTACAAGTGTATTTGTATGTTCTGTAAGAATGTCTAGGTATAAAGTAGAGCTGACAAGGGACAAGACTGTGGTGACTTCTTGGCCACAGACAGCTGCCCAGAGCCAGTGAGTAGATGGACTTGTGGGCTCGGGACCATGGTTGCAGGGGACATTAAGCTCAATTGGCATGACATACTACAGAAAAACATTGTTTCACATTCTACTTTGGTGAGTAGTGACTGGGATCTTAAAAGCTTGCAAGCAGCCATCTAGATGCAACAATGGGTCTGTCCTCATCCAGAACAAAGAAGATTTAAGAAAACCAAACACTCATGGAAACAATTAGCCCATGGGACTGAAAGACCATGTGATCCTCAGCCTCTATGACCATGAGACCAGATGAACTAGATGGTGCCCACCTACAACTGTCAACCACTCAGAGGGGGATCTATGTAGGAAATCCTGGATAGAGGGGGGGAACAATGTAGAACAAAACTGAAAATCATAAAAAAAGAAAAAAAAAATTAAAAAAAGCAGACCAGGTTTGCTAGTCTGATAGAGCCTGGTGAAATCCCTGTGACTATGGTCCCTAGCTTCCCTTCTGGTCTGGAATTGAATTCACTTCTGTGACTTTTAGGAGGAACTCTGGTAGCGTAGTGTCTAAGGCACTTGACTGCTAACTAGAAGGCTGGCGGTTCAAGCTGATGATCCACTCCTTGGAAGGAAGGTTAGGCAATCTACTTACATATTGATACTACCTCGGAAACCCCAGGAAGGGTTGTTATGAGTCGGGTCCAACTTGATGACAAATAACAACAACAACAAACCTGTGACTTTTAGCCAAATAAAAGACCAGCATATGGGCTGAACATTTATATCAGGTAGATACACTCCCAGGAAAGATCAATCATGGGAGAACACAAGAGCTGTGTATGCACAAGGCAACTGCTCAGGGGACAGGAGTGCATGGGAGGGAAGGACACAGGGAAGCGGTGACTATGGGGAGGAAGTGGGAAGAGAGCTGTTACATTGTGGGAAATTGCAGTCAATATCATGAGACAAAATGCATACAAACTGCTGTATGGAAAATGAAATTGTTCTGTATCACCCAAATCACAACAAAAATTAAAAAAAAAAAAATATTAGCTGCCTAACATACCTCCATTTCTTTATATGATAATGATTTGCTACATTATTTTCTAAAGATAATAAAACGATTATTCATTTTTTACTCTACATAGATAATCATTCAAAATATATTATTTTCTACACAGATATATTATCTGTACATCAGGATCAAAGAAAACCAAACCAAACCAAGCTCATTAACATTGAGTCAATTCTGATTCATAGTGACCCTATAGGGCAGAGTATAACAGTGACATAGGGCTTCCAACACTGCAAATCTTTACAGAAACAGACTTCTTCACCTTTCTCCCTTGGAATAGCTGGTGGGTTCAAAGCACTGGCCTTTCTGTTTGCAGCTGAGCATTTAACCACTGTGCCATCACGCAGTGCACTATAAATAAAGGAATTTTGTTAAATCCTATTTTGAGTAATTCCTGTCAAAAAGAAAAGAGAAGTGTGGTTTGTATTTATTATCCTACATATTTCTGATTGTAGGGAACCTCCTAATTTTGTTTGGGCATTGGTGAGAAACAATTTTTCTCTACACTTTTACAGGTTATTTGAATGAAAGAATGTTCTACAGACTAGTGTCGGGCTGGGCCAACATGCTGCCAGGCTCATGGTACATGTTCACATTTTGACATATCCACTGGCCCTTTACCTTTATGTCATGACACTATATGTGACATCACAGCTGGTGGTAGGGAGAGCTTGTTCCTACACTAGGATAAAAATAACATATCTATACACAATATTGACTACAAACCACACAAATATACCCCATTTGTTTACAAGTTAAGACAATGAGCATTTTTAACTCAAATTTTCCTCTAAATGCCCATGGCTATCTAATGCCACCCAAAACAAGTAGAAATGCAATGGAAAGGATGTCAGAATGGAATGTGTGACAAATCACTCTGAAACTTAAGTGTCTGAAACAAAAATATCATTTATTATCTCATCATTTCTGTAGGGCAGAAATCCAAAAAAAGCTTGTTTCTGTCCCATATGTCAAGGCTCACTGGGAGACTTTAATGTTGGGGAGCCAGAATTATCTGAAGGCTTGACTGGGGCTGAAGGATCCACTTTAGTGGTATCCAACTCATGTTGATGGCAATTTCATGTTAGTAAATTGTTTCCTCTGTACTGGTGTCTCTATACTGCTTGAGTGCCCTTACAACATGGCTGGCTTCCTACAGAGTACACTATCCAAGACAGCAAGGCTGAATCACCTATGTCTGTTATGATATTTACTCTCAGAAGTCACACACATTCACTTTGGTCACAAGGTCAACACTTTTCCAATGTGGAAGTGATCATAAAAGATATAAAAATGCCAGGAGATGAGAATCATCAGGAAACAGATTGGAGGCTGGCTGCCAAGATATATGATACTATTAAAATAACTAAAATGAAATGTTCTCCTATTGGCAAATTAAAAAACAAAACAAACAATAGCAACAACAAAAACAAACTATAACCATTTGAGCACATCTCTTTGGCTTCTCCCAGGGCTTTGACAGAGGCAAAGTTGGACTTTGTTCAGTTGCTCAGATCAACTCCTGCAAGCATCTTCATCTCTTGAACAGGGTTTACTAAATACAACAAGCTTTATTTTCATTTGTGCCATAAGCCTGAGATGAAGGCAGTTCAATTTTAATACAAATCACAGGATTCCCTATTTGTTTACACAACTTCAGTTAATTTATAAAGAATATTATGGGTGGATTCACAAGAGAAAAGAAGTCAGAAGATATCAGCAGAGATCTCCATTTGGGTGAGTGGAAGTTTAAAAAGGCAGTTCTATTTCATGGTCCATTTTGGACCTGTGCCCCAGATCTTATTTTGAATATTATGGCACAGATTGCTAATTTTCATCTAGAATCATTCTCCTCATCTTTCTTCTAGAATAGGAGACACCTCTATAAATTCTATGTTTATTTTAGTAAGACAATTAGCTCCCCAGCCACAGATAACAGATTTCACAGCCTCCCTTGCAGCTAGGCATATGATTAAGTCCTTGCCAATGAAATGTGATAAGAAGTGATGTGAATAATCATGGTGTCATTTCCTTCAATGGTGTTGCTTGTTCTGCAGTGCTCCTTTCCTCCCTTCCCTTTGGCTGAGAAAGGGAGAGCGCTCTTGTAGCCACCTTGTATTCTGAAACAGAAGTCACATGTGAATGGTGAAGTACCCACTTCACATACTAGATCACATCTTCTGGGCTGTCACGTGAGACTGAGAAAGAGAAATGAGTTTTTATTTGTTTATTCAATCTACTGAATTTTGAAGTTTCTTTGTGACAGCTACTTAGACTGAACTTTAACTTAATAAAATAACAAGTTAAAGAACCATCTTCCTTCAGGGAAATGCTTTTTCACCAACAATGAATGATTCATTGCCTAGAGACTTGCTGGAAAATGACCATAAATGAAAGTTGAAATAATCCAGGAATTTCCTCTGCGCTACTGTGGTCTGGTCTAGTCTTATTGGTCCTTATTCCCAGAAAACAACTTTCATCCTGGCCACTACTTCTTAATGTGAAGAAAATTTTAAAAATGATTATTCCACACCTATTGTCTATGTAATTGGGTACTTTGCCAGTGAAATCCTCATAGTGGGGACTTTTGCTATTTTCTTCTGCTCACCTCCTTTTTTGGTTTGGCTCATTTCAGACCTTGCAGTGGGAGGAAACCTGTCAGTCTCTGGAAATGACAAGAGGGAGGCAAGAACTAGACGTTCGGTTTGAGGTTACAGGAAATGGTTGTTTATGTAGCCCCATTGTTACTCAGGGGATTGGGATTGCAAAATGAAGCATTAAATTCACATTTTCTGACTCACTGTTCCCTTGAGTGAAGGACTTCAGAAGTGGCAGGTGTGCGGTCTCCTGAGCTGGTGGTTTCTTTTACACTTTATTTCTGTAGAAATAAACTTTGATATTCTACCCCAGGGACTACGCATTTCTGCCTCCCAAAAAGACCCCTGGGTGATATGTATTTTAGAAACCTGATACCCAAGTTTATATTTAGGCACAATTCACCTTTGATGACATCACACACTCCTGGTTCTCCTCCTACTTCATGGATGGTGCTTCCTGGCCTTTTTCACTGGCTCTTTTCTTCTCACTCTTAAAAGATGACTGCTCCTACATCAATCTTGGGCCACCTGTCTTAACTATAAACTAGGTTCTATGGCTGAAAATACCATCTCCAAATGTCTACCTCTGCCTCTGACCTCTCCCTGGATTTTCAAACTTACACATTCCAAATGCTAACAGCATTTTGCTTCTCTAATAAGCTGCACAAAACTGACATGCCCCCCTGCAAAAAAAAAAAAAAAAAAATCCTCTTGATTTTTTCTCCTAAATTTCAAATCTTCTCCTCTCCGCATATATTCCAAAACACCAAACCTTGCTATCAGATTGATTTTGACTCATAGTGATCCTATAGGACAGAACTATTCCATAGGATTTCCAAAGCTATAATATGTATGGAAGCTGACTGCTTAATCGTTCTCCTGTGGAACAGCTGATGGGTTTGAACCACCAACCTTTAATTTAGCAGCTGAGTGCTTGACCACTGCACCAACAGGGTTTCTTCTCCATATATTTCCATAGTGAGCTCTGGTGGCATAGTGCCTAAGGCATTTGACTGCTAACCAGAAGGCTGGCAGTTCAAACTCACCAGCCACCCCTTGGAAGGAAGACTGGGCAATCTACTTCCATAGAGATATTGCCCCGGAAATCCAAGGGGGTCAGTATGAGTTGGGACTGCCCCGACGGCAGTGGTTTTTTTTTTTTTTTTTTTTCTTTAATATTACTTAAGGCAATTTTAGTTAAAGTAATGTTGCAAAAAACACAAATATATAATGGCTTAAACACAATAGAAGTGCATTTCTTACTTGTCTAGATTAAAAAACAAGTATTTCTGACCACCAAGGGTCTCTTCTCCATATAGTGTTGCAGGAATGTGAGTTTCTCATCTTGTTGTTCTACTATCTCAAACATGTTATTTCCAGAGTCACTATACCTATTCATATCAAGTAGGAAGAAGTAGAAAATAACATGAGAATCACATGGGATGTTTCTGTGGATAGCATTAAAAGTGACACACATAACCTTTAATCACATTCCATAACAAAATGTCATACCACACTGCAAGAGAACCTAGGAACAAAGAGAAAATTGATTTAGTAAACAATAAACTGATGCCTCACATGTTCTATCATTTGGGTCTCTAAATTTCTGTTTTCCAATTGTCCTCTCACACAAACCATAGCTCAAAATCCAGTATCTGTAGGGGCTGGAAAGTATTTATCTACGACAAGACACATGGCTTATCCAACCCTGGAAGGTCTTTGATCTAACAATTCTCTGTACACGTAGTCCCCAATTTATGACATATTCAAGTTATGGCAAACCACCTTCACAAACATGAAATTGTTGTTTTGCAACTTATGGTTAGTAATATGAACCACATAAAATGCTGCAACACATAATTTGCTATTATCATTCTCAGATGTGCATTCACAGATATTCAATTTGATGATTTCCTGCTCAAAACACTGCTGTATAGATACAGTTTTCTAAACTAAATCAGGCACTTTAGTTGCTTGAAAACATGGACCCAGATGCTGATCACTCTGCTAAAGTTAATAAGTGTATTCAGAAAACAGTAAAAAAAAAATAGAAAAGGACCATACAGAAACAACTCACTAATTCCCTGACTAGAAATGCCATCCCCATTCTCAGGTATAATCCAGATGATCCAGAACCTTCCACAAGTGGTTTTATTACTGTCACTGACAAAATGCCAATGTTGGCCAACTTGCCATCATTTTTTATGTGTGATTTGTGATTTTTTTTTTATATGTGTAAGTATGTATTAAAATACATTTGTAAGTTTGTACATAATGTTTCCAACCCTCAAAGACAAGTAAAGGTTGAATTTATGAAGACACAGATTTAAAAAAGCCAATAATAATGAAAAGTTAAAAAAAAAGAAAAGAAGAAAAAGAAGAAGAAAAATAAAGTATTCAACTTAACATCAGAACAAACTTATAATCAAATTGTTGGTATGGAGCCCTGTCATAAGTTGGGGTCTTCTGTATAAGCTTTTCTCTTCTTCAAAACAGCTAGTTCTTATGTGAGTTCATCTCTTTCTTGTAATACTTTACAAAAAGCAATTGGAACAACTAATGCATATTAATAATCTAAATCTTTCCAATGAATTGTACCAGAAATATAGGATTCATAGGTATGTTTTACATCATATAGCTTGAATTGCCATCTTTCTCTTCTCTGTTACCAGGTTCTACAATATCTGTCCACTAAACCAATGTCATTTATTTTTATTTTTTTCTTATGGAAATACACCCCTTCCAGAATAATTTCTGTGCTATAGCAAACACTAAAAAAGTGTAAGTTTGAAAATACTGTTTTTCCTATCACTATATTTTTACAATACACACAATATTCTCCCTGTTTAAAACCCTCCAGTGGATTCCAATTGGATTTAAAACAGAATCTGAATCCTCTACTATGGCCTACATGACTCTGTGTTGTTGTTGTTATGTGCTGTCGAGTCTGACCAGACTTATAGTGACCCCTCCTTGGGTTTCTGAGGTGGTATCATTATGGAAGTAGATTGCTCAACCATCCTTCCAAGGAGTGGCTAGTGGGTTTGAAACTCTGGCCTTATGGTTAGCAGTCAAGTGCCTTAGGCACTATGCTAAGTATCAGCTACTTATTTCTAACTCTGACATCACTCTTTTCCTACCCACTATACCATATTTTGTCCCTAGGGGATGGCTTCAGGGCCTCGGGCACTCAGCTGCCACACCCAAGGCTGGTGGTTTAAACCCACCAGCTGCTCCCCACCAGGTAGCCAGGCTGTCTCTGTGGGAGCTATGGTAGCATAGTGCCTAAGGCACTTGACTGGTAACCAGAAGGCTGGTGGTTCAAACCTACCAGCCACTCCTCGGAAGGAAGATGGGGCAATCTACTTCTGTAGTGTTACTGCCTCAGAAACCCAAGGAAGAGTCACTATGAGTCGGCTCCGACTCGACGGCAAACAACAACAACATACCATATTTACTTTGGGCCTTTTACTGTTTCTGTTAAATGCCCAGCTCCTTCCTTTGTATTAATTGATCCATTTGCCTGTGATGATCTCTCTCCTTATGCTAACTTTGAGTTTTAAAAAATATCCTTTGTCATTGATATGTGGTTGTTCTTATTAACTCTGCTGCTATAGTGGTTAAGATGTCTGGCTGCTAACCAAAGGGTTGTTGGTTTGAAACCACTAGCTGCTCTATGGAAGAAAGATGAGCCACTCAGCTTTTGTAAAGATTTACAGCCTTGGAAACTCAATGGGGTTTGCTATGAGTTGGAATCCACTAAATGGAAGTGAGTTTGTTTTTTGCTTTGGTTGTTATCAGTGGGCTCCAACTCATGGTGACACCATGTACAACAGAATGAAACATTGGCCAGTCCTGTGCCATCTTTGCCATTCTTGGTCTGCTCAAGTCCATCATTGCAGCCACTGTGTAGTTTGAATGGCTTCCAACCTAGGGAGTTCATCTTCCACCACTATATCAGACAGTATTCTGTTGTAATCCATAAGCTTCTCATTGGGTAATGTTCAGAAGTAGATAGTTAGAACTTTCTTCCTCATCTGTCTTATTCTGTAAGCACCACTGAAACCTGTCCACCATAGATGGCCCTGCTGGTATTTGAAATATTAGAGACATAGTTTCCAGCATCATAGCAACACACAAGCCACCACAGTACAATAAACTGTGAGATGGTTGGTGGATATATCCTACCGAAAGTCCTTAATACATGATAGCTGCTATTTTCACTTTAAATTATAATTGATATCTATATTAATAAGTAATTATTAACTATTAATAACAATATGATAATAACATATCTACATTATATATAGCTTACTTTGTACAAAGTTATGCCCTCCTAGAATCGACCTGGGGACAGGTTTGTTTATGTAAAGCTAGAACTCTGTGTTCCTAGACCTTGTGACCAAGGCTCATGAACTCCATCCACTCCTAATGAGAGGCAAAAGATACAGACGTCATTCCAAAAATAGGGAAGTAGAAGTCAGTCATGCCAGTAAAGCATCTTTGCTGCTCCAATTCCACACAATGATCCTATGGACCTTCAGAGCTGGGAAATGTGAAAGCCAAATGCATGATGTCTCTTAAAAAGCAGTTTGCCCTCAATCACTGCTGCCCTGTCAATTCCATTCTGGTATAATTCAGCTTTCAAGATATGCAAATTATTTTCTCATTGTTCTCTCTGAAGTGCTGCTGATAGATGGAAACCTTTGGAATGAAATCCTTGAAGTGGTTTGAAATCAGTAAAGAGGATAAAGACCTTGGAGACTGTGCAGCATTTGTGGAAGGTGATGCCTGAGTGTCTCAGAACAGATATGAAACCATCAGTAATAGTGTAAGATTTTTTAAGTCCACTTGCAAAATGACCTTCTCTTTTACAATGCTCCATCTCTAGAGCAGTGCTCACTCTCCTTACTAGCAAAGTTTATGAAAGAGATGGAACAAAGAATAAAATAAAATAAAAAAAAATCAATGCACACTTTACAGAGTGACAATGTGAAATAATGATTGATGTATGACAGCAACCATATGCTAGCTTCCCCTCTGTGCTATTAACTTGCAACCTGCAAAGGAAGCCCTACTTAAGATGCTGAGATGCTCACAGATCATAGACAGGAAAAAATGTGTCAGATACTTTTCTGTGAGGAGAGGCCTTGAGTTCAATTTCTGTGGTGAGCCAAAATAAAGCAGGAAATCAAACATTCAATTTTGAACTGTTGATGACGTCTGGAAGTGGAAAAATATAAAAGTAGCACATCTGTAGAGTTATTCTAAAACTATCAGCTTGTCTGCTTCTTCTTCCTGTCTCCCACAACACCCTAGAAGATTTGAATAAAAGGAGTTCTACCTCCACGATTTTAAACCTAATCACGCCTTGTTTAGTTGCAAAATTTTTCAGTGTTCTCTGCTGGGGTTTGGAGTGAGTTGGATGCTTTGTGGAAGAGTGTGTGCTGAAAGGAGGCATGATAACTATTCCTTCTTCTAAGGTCTGGGAGGGTAATTGTCTTTGCAAAGAAATATAAAGAGACAGTGATATATTGGGATGAAAGATTACAAGGATATCACTAAGGACTGAATTCCACTCCATTCAATGAAGTAGAATTCAGCAAAACATAAACATCCTTGAAGGGAGCAGGTTACATGACCTTTAAAAAAAAAAGTTGGGAGGTATTGTTATTAGTTGGCATTGAGTTGGCTCCACTCATGGCAAACTTATGGAAACAGAATGAACCTTTGCCCAGTCCTATGTCATCTTCATGATCACTGGTCTGCTTGAGTCCATTGTTGTGGCCACTGGGTGTGCATGTTGGGCTCATCCTCCAGGACTACACTGGACAATATTCTGTTGTGAACAATAGTGTTTTCATTGGGTGTTTCTCAGAAGCAGATCACCGGGCCTTTCTTTCTGGTCTGTCTTAGTCTGGAAACTCTGCTGTAACCTGCCCACCATGATAACCCTGCAGGTATTTGAAGTACTGGAGACACAGCTCCTAGAATCATAACAACGTGCAAGCCATCAAAGCACCACAAACTAACAGGTTGTGGACTTTTCTCAGTTTGGAAGAGTACAACTTCCAAATTGTTATTCTATCTAAAGTATACTTGTATGGTTTTGTTGATTCATAATTGACCACATTTGATTCATATTTCAAAGTGGTATTTTAAACTGAATTGAATTGTATTTACTAAACATTTACTGAGCACTTAGTAATTGTCTGGCACTAGTCTCAGCTCAAGATACAACAGTGACTATCATGCAACCCAGAGCACAAAGATGCTCTCTATAAAACCTGTAAATTTCCTTTGATTTCACCTGTTAGTTCAGATAATATATGTATTAACATTTGAGTGGACTGTGACTCTACATATATGCTGTAAGCCTAATCCCTTGTGAAAATCCCTCCATGCATGTATGTCTGAGTGATCCCAGGAGGTGGTTTACCTGGATTTATGAACAAGTCTGAAGTCAAGACCCTAACAGACCTGGACAATAATAGATATCAGCATCCCTTCCTGGTGCCATTGCTACTGTTGTTCAGAGGCAACACTATCAATGCATTAGAGACCCTCTGGGCAATGAGTATCATGCTATGTGGCTATGTGGAAGAGCAAGAAAAGAATACCTTTCTTCTCTTTTTGTTTAGAGAGCACCTTAAGAAGTGCTAGTTGTGTAAATATTTTGAAGGGATTAATGAAATAGCTTCATCAGATTTTAATTCTTGCATTGGCTTATTCCTTTACCACCATCCCCACCAAGTCTAGGACCTCATGGATCCACAAGATCCACATGTGTTCAGAATCACTAATTTACTCCAATAACCAAGACTCAGCTACAGAGCCAACCCTTTCATACCTGGATTCTTCTTCCCTTTGAATGTGTTTGCACGAGATGCTTCTCTTCTAATCTTTTCAAAAATGGGCTCTTGGTAGATCAACATAACAAGTTTTCAAATATGTTTACACATGTATAGGCATACATAGGGTTGTTAATGAACTGATATCTGAGTAGCATGTACTTTACTTGAGTCATGCATTAGAGTTCTGTGTAGTAGAGTTCTTTTCAACATCCACTTCTATCTGACACCTGCCTGTCTGTATAGCCTCACTTCTCAATGCTTGCCTACACTATTCTTATCTTCCATCCAACTTACATAGATTTGCCTGATGCCATGCACTGTCTTTCAGTGCCTTTGGGCATTCTGTTTCCCTTGGCAACTGCCTCTCCATGATAAGCATTATTCTCTATATGCTAAGCATTTATTTATCCTTCAAGTGTACCCTGAAACACTTCTCACTCTTTCATACTTGCTCAAACTGAAATGTCCTCATGGTTGTTTTTGTAATAGCTTATTTTAGTCTATATGGATTATTACTTGTTTATCCCCTTCATAAAACTGCAAGTTCCTTGAGGGAGAAATGTTCTTATTGTTGTATACAATATGCCTGGCATGAGCAAATGCTCAATATTTGTTGAGCAGAATTCAATATGGTTGTTAATGTTTATGTCAAACTAAAGAATGAGTAAGTATCTTCTGGAATTATCAATAGGAACTGTATTCTCACACAACTTGGAGTGTGTGCTTGGACCATTGTTTTCAACACAGTTAGAAGCCAATATCCACATTAGACCACATTCTAGTTGGGCTTTGTCTTAACACTTAAATACAGCTAAAGCAAAGGCAAAGGTGAAAGTAGTTATCTGCATGTTTAGACCCTGTGCTCTTTGAAGCTATTCAAAGACTACAAATCTCTCTTAGTAAAGTATCATATCATTGTTAGTCCTTTGGTTTGAAAAAACTCAGAATAGAAGCAGACATGGAGTGTTGAAGTAATCACAAAATACTCCATTGCAGCCTCTTGAGGGATGACCACAACTAGTGAACAAACAAATCAAACTACTAAAACAGTTAAGTCAAAACAAAACAGAGCATAAAATGACAAAGCAAATAGCCAAGATTTAATATCTTTTTAGCAGGGACACACAGAATGTTTCTTTAGACTTGAAGATGGTGAGATTTCTCTGACACACTTTGCCCATGTTATCAGGAGAGATCAGTTTGTAGAGAAGAACATCATACTTGGTTAAGTACAGGATCAGTGAAAAAGAGGAAGACCCTCTATGAAATGAATTGACAGAGTGGATACAACAATGGGCTTAAACACAACAATGATTGTGAACATAGTTCAAGACAAGGAAGCATTTTGTTCTGTTGTACATAAGGTCACTATGAGTTAGAATCAACTCAACAGCACTTAAGAATGTCCCATGGGATGACCAAGGTGGTGTAAATGGTTAACAACCTCTAATGGTAACTAAAATTTGGAGGTTTGAGTTCACCCAGAGGTGCCTTGAAAGAAAAGCCTGGTGATCTACTTCCAAAAGTGTCAGGCATTGAAGAGTTCTACTCTGATACACATAGGTTGGCCATGAATTGGTGTTAACTTAATGACAACTTGTGATATTGTGAAATGTCCCACTAAAGCTGTAGCACATACAGTCATGTGTTGTTTAATGTTCATGATGGGTTTGAACCTCCTGCCAACCTTCTGGTTAGCAGTCATATGCCGTAGGCACTGTGCCACCAGAGCTCCTTAATGTCCATGATACATTCTGTGAAAAAGAATGTTTGCTGAATTGGGTGTTGTGTAAACACCATGTCATAGGCTGGTCCTGCTTTTTCTCTAAGTATCTTGAACAAGATTTATGCCTAAGAAGTGGTCATCAACATGCTGAAAGGGATTTGCTTTTGTGTTTTGCTCTCAATCCATGTCATTAACAATTTCTTCATGCCTGATATAGTTCCCTCTTGTGTTTTTGTTAGCCTTGTAGCTTTCAGGGGAGCAGAGCTTTTCACAACTTGGAGAATTTTTCTTTGTTTTTAAGTATCATCATGATTGTCGAGTGTGACACACCTAAATCACGAGTAATAGTGTTATCTGATTTTCCACCTTCATGTTGTTTAATTAATTTTGTCTTACTTCTAAATTAGTATTTCTCCTTTGCCTTTTGCTGCTGCTGCTGTCACTCGCACTGGTTTTGCTGTGCTTGGAAGCCATGATACACTTCACCGCAATATTTTTGAAAGAAGATTAAATGAGGGGATAATGCTACAACACTCAAGAAATGCGTGATATACACTATTGGATGCTGCTGCCTATGAGTTGAAGCATGCCCTGTTATATGTTAAACTTTAGATAGAAAGTACAATACAGTACATACATAGCCAGTAACATAGGCATTTATTATAACTATCAAGACTTATGTATTGTACATTATACAAGCACTATACCACTATATGCCAGGCAGAACAATAGCTTTGTATACAAGAGACATGAGATAATGTTGCATGCAGCAAGCTGTTTCATTCTTTACATCCTGTTCTCCAATTGGAATTTCTGAATTCTGTTATAACCTTATGGGAACATGGATGCATATGCAGTTGGGCATTGCCCTAATGAACATCATGTAGTGCATGAGTGTAATAAACTTAGTAAACTGTAGTAGGCTAACAACAATTGTGATCCCTCTGTTCTCATGTTAGTAGTATGACTCCTGGGAGAGACTTAGTTGTTCAAGACACAGTCTGGAATGGATGATACTATCTTCAGTCTGGTTGGGGTGTGAAGCCAAATTTGAAGCATAAAATCACCAACAAACACATTAACACTCACTGTTGTTAGGTACTTTCCAGTCAATTTTGGGCTCATAGTGACCCCAAGTGATGAACTGCCCCTTTTGGTTTTGTAGGCTGTATCTTTACAGAAACAGATCACCAGGTCTTTTCCCCATGAAGTTCCTGAATGGGTTTGAACTCCTATTCTTGTATTAGCAGCCAAGTGCTTAACTGTTACACCACAAGGGCACCACCATTGGCACTCAGAGCCCTTCAAAGTTTGGCTGTGCACTTTTACATATTTCTACACAGTCCTCTACTATCCGATGCTGTTATTTATATTCTTCAAATTTATATTCCTCTAGTCGGAGGTGACCAAATTTTTCTTGAATTCTTAAAAGGACTGCTTATATCATGGGCTTTTGATAAAAAAAAAGGGGGGGGGTCAGGTGGGGGAGGAGACAATCATTGTATTGCTGAGCTTCTAAAGAGAGTCCATTGTTTTCTACACAATTCCTTCAATAAGTTTATAAATAAATCATGATAACTATTAATCATAAAACAAACACGTGGATTCTTATCATATGTAACAAGTGACTTTTTCATATTTATGTAAAGAAATAATTTTTTATCTTTTAAGTCATTATGGAAAATTTCAATTATATACACTAGAAGACATAATAGTAAAATGAACTTGTATATAACCATCACACAGCTTTAGTTGTTGTCAACTTACAGTCAATTTAGCTTTTCCTCTACTCCTACTCACTTTCCCCTTCACATGTTATTTTGAAGCAAACATAAGACATCATATCATTTCATTCCTAAATATTCCAGTATGTATAAAGAATGACTTTAAATATTAATAAATGAAATGCCTTTTTCTTTCAGTTCACTAGATTTTTAAAATTTCTTTTAAGCAAAAAAGAGAGGAAAGTGTTGATTCAAATAACATATTAACTGGCTTATTTCCTGTCTGTAATATAGGAAGTTTCTTTCTTTTTCAATTGAAATTTCTATTCCACTTAAGTTATCAGTAGTTATCCAAAGAAAAAAATTCTGCAAAGAATAATAACCATGAGATAACATCAAAAATACTGAATAACCTTTGTTTATTTCTATTTAACCTTTGCTTCTTTGACATTTTTTGGACCCATCCACTGATTCATTCAATCAGTCATTAACAAAGATATACTGGGAAACTATTATGGACCAGCCATTGACGCTAAACTCTGGGAATGCAGAGAAGTATCAGGGCCTTTGACCCTGAATTTAGAGGCTTGTAGAGGAAATAGGCAAAAGGAAAAGTACAATGCTGTGTAAGGATTACTGTGCTATTGGTCTGATGGCCACCCTTGGGGTAACTTAGATCCCATTCTCCTCCTTTTTCTCTGCCCCTTTGGGTTAGTCATTCCGTGAGAGTTTCATGAGTCATGGGAAAGATGCATTTTAGGGTCATCCAGACCTTGCCCTTGATTGTTTCTCAGGGAGGGAGATTTTCTACAGATTGGATTATAGAAGAAAATCACTCATTCCTTATCTTAGCAGTTCCAAAGCATGTATCGTTCATAAGCTGCTATGAATACATGCAACCTGATATAAGTGAATTTGTTATAAGAAACCAACTTCTATTTGTTTTTTAGAAGTTATGTAATTAAGCTGAATGTGACCCTTCTAGGGAAAAATAAAAAATATCTCATTATCCTCAAGGGAATGAAGAGCAGACATTGTGTAATTAAGATCTAGTCTTTCCAAGCCTCAAATCAGGGGTAAACAGAGTTTTGACATAGTACTGATTTACGTGGTGGTCAAAGGGCAATTATTTTGTTCCAGAAGAGACATCAAAGGCTATTCTGGCAGAAGAGTAGAACAGATTTTGGGTTTTGGAAAGAAGTGATTATCTTTGGAGAAAAAGATGCTCCAGGGAGGTATATATGGACTCCCACAGTCTTGCATATTTTCCCTTCAGGAATTCCACCAGACTCTCAAAGGGAATATTGAAGGAAGGCTTTTAATTCAGGTGAGGCTGGTACCATGATCAAGTATTCCCTTCCTTGTGGGTCCTTCTCTCCTAGCTTCCAAAGCTCTACCCACACTTTCTCCAAAATAAATGTCTCTTCTCTTCCTTCAAAATCAGTGTGACGATATCTGGTGGACAACTTAACCTGTCTCACTCTATCCTACTCTACTTCTATCTTTTTCAGGTTTAATAACTGTCTTCACTATTCTTGGAATTATATATTCCCATAAAAACTTTAAAATTAGCTTGCCAAATTCACCAAAAACCCCCATTGGGAAGTTAATTGAAATTTTGTTGATTTTATAGGTTTTTTAGGCAGTATTTGTCTGCCAAGCCATGATGTTTTCAATCTTCCCATATGTATGTGAAAGCTGGAGAATGAATAAGAAAGACTAAAGAAGAATTATTGCCTTTGACTTATGATGTTAGCGAAGAATATTTCATGTACAATGGATTGCCAGAGACCAAACAAATTTGTCTTGGATGAAGTACAGTCTGAATGTATCTTAGAAGCAAGGATGGAAAAATTCATCTCACGTGCTTAGTGCATGGTGAAAGACATCATTCTTGGAAAAGTAGACGGTCAATGAAAAAGAAGATCCTTAATGAGATTAATTGACACAGTTGCTGCAACAACTGGCTTAAGCATAGCAATGATTATGAGAATGGCACAAGATCGAACAGTGTTTCCTTTTATTATATATGGGGTCACTGTGAGTCAGAACTGACTCAGTGGCATCTAGCCACAGCAACAGGAGCATTTGATTCCGCCAAATATTATCTTTTTCCACTCAATCATGAACTTGTTAAATCTCTTAATTTTTCATTCAGGTCTTTTATTGCATTCTTCCTTACAAATCGTATGCTTTATTATTTATTTATTTATTTTTTAAATTGTGATTTGGGTGAAAATTTACAGTGCAAATACACTTTCCATATAGCAGTTCACATACACTTTGTCTCATGATATTGACCACGATTTAGCAAAATGCAACATCTCCCCTCCCACTTCCTCCCGATAGTTACCTCTTCCCTGCATCCATCTCTCCATGCACTCCTACCCGCTGAGCTGTCTCCCTGTGCCTGAGCAGCCCTTCTTTCTCAAATGCTTATTCTCTCCAAGGAGTGTATCTACCTCAGGCAAATGCTTAACTGATATACCTGTCTATTTGGCTGGAAGCCACAGGTGTGCTTTCAATTCCAGACCTGAAGGGCAGCTAGGGGCCATAGTCTCAGTGGTTCCACCAGGCTCCATCAGGCCAGCAATCCTGTTTCCCACTTTTTTTTTTTTTTTTCGAAATGATTTTGAGTTTTGTTCCACATTTGTTCTCCCTGTCTATCCAGGATCTCCTACAAAGATCCTCTTCCAAGTGGTTGACAGTAGTAGCCGAACACAATCTATTTCTTTTGGTCTCATAGTCATATAGGCTGCAGATCGGATGGTGTACCAGTCACTAGGACTAGTTTTTTCCATGAATTTTTGGTTTTCTTCATTCTTCTTGGCACTGGACTAGGAGAGACCCATCATTGCATCTAGATAGCACCTTGCAAGTTTTTAAAATCTCAGTCGCTACTCATCACAGTAGGAGGGGGAACAATGTTTTGTGTTATGCCAATTGATCTTGATGTCCTCTGTGACTATGGTCCTGAGCCCACAGGTTAAACTACTTGGTCCCTCTGCGTAGCTGGCTGCGACCAAGCAGTGACTACAATCTTGCCCCTTGTCAGCCCCATTATACACCTGGGAATTCAGATCATACACATAAAGTTATTGGGCCACTTTCTGCCAACCCTATATATGTTCTTGGGTGCACTCTCCCCTTCATATACATACCTAATATTTCAGCCTGTCCACCCTTCTATCCACCCATATACCTGTGTTTGCCTTCACTGACCACACCATACTATATGCACAAAAGGGTTCATCTTTGTTGTCTGTAATTCCCACATACCTCTCTATGTCTTTCTCTTCCTCAGTGCCACTATATTGATCACTCACATTTGGTACATTGCCCTTTTCTTCACCCAAATCAAAACTTATCTC
>NW_006921606.1:17035725-17038952 GCF_000298275.1 Orycteropus afer afer
ATCTGTAGGTTCTCTTTTGACTCTTTTGGAGAAGTCTTTGGAAGCACACAAAAATTTTAATCTTTAGAAGGTCCCAATCATCTGGTTTCTCTTCTGCTGTTTGTGCATTTTGAGTTATGCTTCATAGTCTGTTTGTGCCATACATTAGGGCCCCTAAATTTGCCCCCAGTTTTTCCTTGAGAAACTTTATAGTTTTGGGTTTCACATTTAAGTCTTTGATCCCTCTGGAGTTTCTTTTTTGTGTGTATGCTTTATTTTTAGGTTTACTCTTAATAGTAGTTTTATTGCTTATTTGAACAAGATAGTTGTTTTTCTTATTTTTGCCATTGATTGTTTGGAGGTCTATGAATGCTTTTAATTTTTCCAAAAGTTGACTTTGTAATTTGCATGTTAGTTAGAATCCCTAACTCATCCTATCACTTTGACTTAGATGCACTTGTATTTTCTGTTTGTCTTCAATCTGTTAATGTTTTTGCTTTAAATTGATGTTTTTCCTCATATTCAACTAAAATTACATTCCTAAGATAAACTTACTTAATTTTTTTTTCTTTAAATCTATTCATGAGTTTAAAGATTTTACTTACTTACTTTACATACTTATTACTTACTTATGAACAATTCTCTCCTGTAAAGAAATGCCGTTGCAATATTCCTTAGAATCAATAATGGCAAGATTTAGTCTCACCTACTTTGGTTATATTGTCAGAAGGAACCAATTCTTTGAGAAGTAAATCATGCTTGGTAAAGTAGAGGGTCAGTGAAAAGGGGGAAGACTTTCAATGAGATGGATTGACACAGTGGCTGCAAAGATGGGCTAAAGCAAGAACTGTGAGGATGGTGCAGCACTGGGCGGTGTTTTGTTCTGATATACATAGGATCATTATGAGTCAGAGCCAATTCGATAGCACCTAACTACAACAATGTGAGTTTTAAGATTTTACTTAGGATTATTTCCATCTACTTCCATATGTTAGCAGGCCTGTGGTTTGATCTGGGAGCAGTGGCTTTAAGGGGCCAGCATGTGGCCCAGAAGGTGACCCAGCCTATGGTTTGGGGAACCTTAAGGGAGGTCAGGAAGTGAGTGGAGTGGTTTGGAACAGCTAAAGGAGATGACCTTGTCTCACAGTTTGTCATTCTGTGGTGGCTTGCACATTGCTATGAGGCTGAAGGCTACGTCACCAGTGTTGCAGATGCTGGTAGGGTTACCCAGGGTGGACAGGTTTCAGTGGAGCTCCCAGACTAAGAAAGATTTGAAAAAAGGAAGAGGCCATCCACTTCTCCAAGAACTGGCCAGTGAAAACCTGTTGAATAGCACTGAAACACTGTCTGATATATTACTGGAAAATTTTATGAATAGCCCTGAAACATTTTCCGATATAGTGCTGGAAGATGAGCCCCTCATGTCAGAAGGCACTCAAAATACAACTGGAGAAGAGCTGCCTCCTCATATTAGAGCCAACCTTAATGATATGGATGGAGTAAAGCTTTTGGGACCTCCATTTGCTGATGTAGCATGCATGACTCAACATGAGAAGAAACAGCTGCAAACATCCATTAATAATTGGAACATGGAATGTATGAAGTCCGAATCTAGGAAAATTGGAAGTTGTCAAAAATGAAGTAGAATGTATAAAGATCAATATCCTAGGCATTAATGAGCTGAAATGGACTGGTTTTGGCCATTTTCAATCAGACAATCATATATTCTACTCTGCTGGGAATGACAAATTGAAGAGTTATGGTGTGGCATTCATCATCACAAAGACTGTTTCAAGATCAATATTGAAATACAATGATATCAGTGATATGATAATATCAGTACACTTACAAAGAAGACCAGTTAATGCTATTATTATTCAAATTTATGTGCCGACCACCAAAGCCAAAAATGAGGAAATTGAAGGTTTTTACCAAGTTCTGCAGTCTGAAATTGACCAAACATGCAAGCAAGACATGTTAATTATCACTGGTGACTGGAATGCAAAAATTGGAAACAAAGAAGAATCAACATTGAAAAATATGGCCTTGGTGATAGAAATAATACTGGAGAATGCATGATAGAATTTTGCAAGACCAACAACTTATTAATTGCAAATACCTTTTCAACAACACAAATGGTGGCTATACATGTGGACTTTGCCAGATGGAATACACAGGAATCAGATGGACTACATCTGTAAGGAGAGGTGATGGAGAAGTTTAATATCTTCAGGCAAAACAAGGCCAGGAGTTTTTTGTGGAAGAGACCATAAACTGCTCATATGCACATTCAAGTTGAAGTTGAAGAAAATTAAAACAAGTCCACAAGAGCCAAAATATGACCTTATTATACCCCTCCTGAATTTAGAGATCATCTAAAGAATAGATTTTATGCATTGATCACCAATGACCAAAAAACAGAGGAATTGTGGGATGACATCAAAAACATTATCCACGGAGAAAACAAGAGGTCATTAAAAAAGACAGGAAAGGAAGACCAAAATGGATGTCAAAAGAGACTCTGAAACTTGCCCTTGAATGGAGAGTAGCTAAATCAAGTGGAGGAAATGACAAGATAAAAGAGCAGCTTTCAGAAACAGAAGATTTCAGAGAGCAGCTCAAGAAGACAAAGCCAATTATTGTAATGAAATGTTCAAAGACCTGGAGTTAGAAAACCAAAAGGGAAGAACACACTTGGTATTTCTCAGGCTGAAAGAACTGAGGAAAAAATTTAAGCCTCGAGTTGCAATATTGAAAGAGTCTATGGGGAGCTCTGGTAGCATAGTACCTAAGGCACTTGACTGCTAACCAGAAGGCTGATGTTTCAAACCCACCAGCCACTCCTTGGAAGGAAGTTTGGGCAATCCTACTTTTGTAGTAATACTGCCTCGGAAACCCAATGAGGGGTCGTTATGAGTCTGGGCTGACTCGACGATGCATAACAACAATAACAGCATGGGCAAAACATTGAATGATACAGGAAACATCAAAAGAAGATGAAAGATATACAGAGAGTCACTGTACCAAAAAGAATTGGTTGATGTTCATCCATTTCAGGAGGTAGCATATGATCAAGATCCAATGGTAATGAAAATAGAAGTCACAGCCACACCAAAGGAATTAGTGAAAAACAAGGCTCCAGGAATTGATGGCATATCCACTGTGATAGTTGAAGATGTGTCAACTTGGCTGGACTCCAGTTGTGAGTGGTGGTTCCCATGATGGATCACATGACTGAGTTCTAAGCG